>NC_065589.1:57309435-57613324 GCF_024542745.1 Macaca thibetana thibetana
AAGACAGACGTACACTCCTTAATGATTCTATTTTTAAATTTTATATCTGTTTTAAAGTGTTTTTAAAAATATTTGCAGTGAGCTGAGATCCGGCCACTGCACTCCAGCCTGGGTGACAGAGCGAGACTCCGTCTCAAAAAAAAAAAAATTGTCTATTTATTTCATGAAATTATAAATATTTTTATATCTGTTTACATGACACTTAAAAAAATGAAAACTACAGAGAACATTGTAGCTGTGCTGATATTGAGGGAACTGCAGGATAAGTTAAACTTGTAACACCTTTTTAGGTCAGATGATCACTTTCGTTTTACAAACACACACAAAATAGCTGCTTAACATTTTAGTACCATTGGATAAAATGCTAATACATTAGACGATGATGAGCGTTTTTAAAAGTGAAAAACAAATTGAAATAAAGATTAATTTTACCTGTTTCTGACCTTTAATTAAATGCAATAATAAAGGATATACTCTCTTGTGTTTGACTTCATCCACTCAACTTGATGCTTACAGGATTCATCCATCAATACACTATACATATACCAACAGTATGCTTCTCTTTCATTGCTGTATGGTATCACCTTGCAGTAAATACACCACACTTCATCAACTCTCCTGATGAGTAGACATTTGGATTGCTTCTAATTTTCATATTGGTTTTGCTAAACCATGTTTGGTTATTAACATTAGATTGTGTTGCCAAATCACTTTTGAGTGGTTGTACCTACACTTTTAGCTGCTGGTTCTGTGGTGGCAGTCTCCAGTACCAGCAGTATCTCTACTTCTGTGAGCTAAAGAAAAAAGACATGGGAACTAAGTGGAATATTTATACCATGGGCCAAGCCAACTGCCTGCAAAGCAGTTAGCTACAAAAGTTATTTGCAAGAGTTTTTCTTGTGAACCCTGAAAATCTGCGACAGGTCTGAGCTAATTAAGAAAGTTTATTTTGCTAAGGTTGAGAATGCACGCCCATAACAAAGCCTCAGGAGGTCCTGATGACATGTGCCCAAAGTTGTGAGAGCACAGTTTGGTTTTATACATTCTGGGGAGACAGAAGACATCAATCACCATATGCAAGATGAATGCTGGTTCAGTCTGGAAAGGCAGGACAACTTGAAGTAAAGGCAGGAAGACTCAAAGTGGGGAGGTGGCTTCCAGGTTATAGATAGATAAGAGATAAATGGTTACATTCTTTTGAGTTTCTGATTAGCCTCTCCAAAGGAGGCAGTCAGATATGCATTTATCTCAGTGAGCAGAGGGGTGACTTTTAATAGAATGGGAGGCATGATGGCCCTAAGCAGCTCCCAGCTTGACTTTTCCATTTAGCTTGGTGATTTGGGGCCCCCAAGATTTATTTTCCTTTCACAGTCTGCTGCTGGAAAGATGAAGAAACCTTAGTACAATGACACAATGATTATATCAGGAGTTATCAAAATTTTCCTAGACTTCTGATTTTTATGAACTCTCTAGCCTCTGATATGAAAAATTGTACAGGTCTTCAAAAGATAACTGTGCTTCCTTAATGCAGCTACTTGTAATGTGCAGGAACAAGTGAAGCCTAACAGTTTGATCTGTTCAAAAATATCCACCTGGCTTCTATCCACGTAAAATATATAATAATTATGCCCCCCAACATTTAGAAACATTACACAAGAGCGCTGCTTATGGTTCAATTTGATGGGAAACATACATTTTGTTGTGAATTATTTATTGGTAATTATAAACACTAGGTATTTTTTCCCCATTGGGTTGAAACTACCTAATGTATAATGGCAAAAAGAGAAAAATAGAGGACAGAATCAGGTTTTTACTAGGTTTTCTTTATTATTTTTATTTGCATGAGGATATTTAGTATCATTTCAGGGACATACAATCCAAGTAAAAGTGTTTCATTGAACATTTGTCACTAATTCAATGTTAAAACAATGATAAATAAACCTTGAAATTTCCTGCATTTGGATGTTTATAATTGAAGTAAATTATTTTTTGATGTTAACTAAATGTTTGCAGCCTTTAAAAAAAAAATTACATGATGGATAATATCTATTCACAGTACATGTGTAAAAAAAATTTTCTACATGCAGGAACATATTTTTAATGTTATTTGTCTTCTGCTTCTTTCGTTATATTTGCTATTAAAATGTATTTCACTGTCTTTAAGAAAAGTGGTGGTACTAATGAGACAACCAAATGACTAGGCAGATCAAAAGGGGTTACCCAGAGAATCTCTGACCCGCCCCACAAGGGTTTACATCAGGTGCTTTTGTGCAGGTGAGGAAACCTGCCCAGGGCTCCTCTGGGCATGCCCACAGCAGACTGGAGCCCGACATGTGCACTGGGGAAAGTGGGTGGAGCCACAGGGAATTCACGCTTTGGAGTTCCAGGGGAGCCTGATCTCTTCAGTTCCTTTGTGATGGCTTGGGATTCAATCTGTGAGGTCGGGGGCCTGATAGGGGGACTATCATGTCGTTTTGCTGAGACTGTTTCTTTTTCCTTTTTCACCAAATAAAACCCTGCTGTACTCATCCTTTAATGTGTGTGCCTAAATTTTCCTGATCATGTGACAAGAACCTGGGTTTTAGCTGAACTGAGGAACAAAATTCTGCAATACTAATTTATACCTCCACTGGCAGTGTGTGATTGTTAGTATTTACAGCCTCGCATATGTTGGTTCTGGTTTCTTTGTTGTTGATTTTGTTTTTGTTTTTGTAATTTTGGCCATTTTCATGGGTAGATAATGGTATCTCATAATTTTTATTTTGATTTCCCTGATAACTGATAATGCTGACCATCTACTCCTTTGTTTGGCTCTTTTTTTTTGTGGGGGGGGTACAGTTTCTCACTCTGTTGCTCAGGCTGAAGTGCAGTGGCACAATTATGGCTCACTGCAACCTCTACCTCCCGGGTTCAAGCAATTCTCCTGCCTCAGCCTCCCAAGTAGTTGGGATTACAGGAGAAAGCCACTGCACCTGCTAATTTTTGTATTTTTTGTAGAGACAGGGTTTTGTCATGTTAACCAGGTTGTTCTCAAACTCCTGACCTCAAGTGAACCACCTGCCTTGGCCTCTCAAACTGCTTGGATTACGATAGTGAGCCACCGTGCCCAGCCAGATCTTTTTTGAAATACCTGTTTAAGTCTTTAGCCCATTTTTACCTACCATATGTTCTCTCTATACTTTTTTACTGCTCTAAGAGTTATTTATATATTCTGGATAAAAGTGGTCTGTTTAACATACGTACTATAAACATATTTAATTTCCTGGCTTGACTTTTTAGTTTCTTAATATTTACTTTTGACGAAGACACATTTTTAATTTTAGACTAATTTATCAAATTTATTATTAACACTTTTTGTGTCTTGTTTAAGAAATTATTGGCTTCCTCATTTTATTATTTATCTTCTAAAAGCTTTATTGTTTAATTATATAATTCATCAAACATTATTTTCAGTGTATCTGTAAGTGATCATCTTTTTTCCATATGTATATCTAATTTAACAGCATTGATTGGACAAACCATCCTTTACTCAGTGAGTTTTGGTGGTAATATAATTCAGGAGGCCTTATGAGTTGTGTCTGCTTCTGTACTCTATTTTAATTCATTGCTATATTTGTCTCCAAATCATTATTATAATTTCATAATCCTGTTCATGATCTTTTCTTAATTGACACATAATAATTGGATATATTTATGGGGTATAGTAAGATATTTCAATACATACGTATGTTGTGTAATGATCAAATCAGGGTACTTAGCATTTCTATTATGTTAAACACTCATCTTTAATTTATGATGAGAGCATTCTTCTGTTTTGAAATATATCAAATAATATTGTTAACTATAATCACTTTCCTGTACAAACAGAACACCAGCACATATTCCTCCTATATAATTGTCACCCTGTCCTCATTAACCAATCTCTTCACATTCCTCCTCACTTCTCCTTGCCCCAGGCTCTTGTAAGCATTATTCTACTCTCTTCTATGATATCAACATTTTTAGGTTTTGGTTTGAGTGATACCATGCAGTATTTGTCATTCTGTGACTGGCTCCCTTCACTTAACAAATGCCTTCCATGTTCATCCATGTTGCTGCAAATGACAAGATTTCCTTCCTTTTTTACAGCTGAATATTATTTTATTATGTATATAAAACACTCAGGATTAATGGACACTATATGTTGGTTCCATATCTTAACTATGTGAACAGTGCTGTCATAAACATGGGACTGCAGATATGGCTTTGATAAACTGATTTTATTTCCTTTGGGTATATACCCAGGAGTGGGATTGCTGAATCATATAGTAGTTATATTTTTTAATTTTTTAAGGAATCTCCACACTGTTTTTATTGTTGCCATACTAATCTGCATTCTACTTTCTCCTCATCCTAACAGCTTTTATCTTTTGTGGTTTTGATAATAACCACGGTTCTCTAGAGGGATATAACTAACAGGATAGATGTATATATAAAGGGGAGTTATTTAGGATTATTGATTCACACTATCACAAGGTGAAGTCCCACAATAGACCATCTGCAAACTGAGGAGCAAGGAAGCCAGTCAAAGTCACAAAACCTCAAAAGTAGGGAGGCCAACAGTGCAGGCTTCACTCTGTGGTTGAAGATGCGAGCACCCCTGGCAAACCACTGGTGTAAGTCCAAGAGTCCAAAAGCTGAAGAACTTGGAGTACGATGTTCAAGGTAGGAAGCATTCAGCACGGGAGAAAGATAAAAGCTGGAAGATTTAGCCAGTCTAGTCCTTCTGTATTCCCCTGCCTGCTTTTATCCTAGTTGCACTGGCAGCTGATTAGATGGCGCCCACTCAGATTGAGGGTGGGTCTGCCTCTCCCAGTCCACTTACTCTAATGTTAATCTCCTTTGGCAACACCCTCAGGAACAATACTCAGAAACATACTCAGGACATACTCAGCGACAGTACTTTGCATCCATCAATCCAATCAAATTGACACTCAATATTAACCATCACACCATTCTAATTGGGTGAGATGATATCATCATTTTGATTTGCATCTTCTTAATGATTAGTGATGTCAAACATTTTTTAAATATACCTGGTAGCCATTTGTATGTATACTTTTGAGAAATGTCTGTTCAAATTTTATTATATTTTATTTCATTTGTTTTGGAGACAAGAGTCTCCCTCTATTTCCCAGGCTGGAGTGCAGTGGTGCAATCTCAGCTCACTGTAACCTCTACCTCCTGGGTTCAAGCGATTCTCCTGCTTCAGCCTCCTGAGTAGCTGGGACTATAGGTGTGTGCCACCACACCTGGCTAGTTTTTTTTTTTTTTTTTTTTTTTTTTTTTCTGTATTTTTAATAGATACAGGGTTGCACCATATTGGCCAGGCTGGTCTTGAACTCCTGACCTTGTGATCCACCCGCCTCAGCCTCCTTATTTTGTTTTTTACTCAGATTATTTGTTTTTTGCTATTGGGTTTTTTGAGTTTCTTATATATTCTGGATATTTACCCCTTGTCAGATGTATCGTTTGCAAACATTTTCTTCTATTCTTTAAGTGTTCTCTTCATTCTGTTGATTATTTTCTTTGCTATGCAGAGGCATTTCAGTATGATAAAATTTCATTTGTCTATATGCTTTTGTTGACTGTGCTTTCGAGTTCTTGTCCAAAAATTCTTGCCCAGATCAATGTCATGAAGCATTTCCCCTATGTTTCCTTCTAGTAGTTTTGTAGTTTCAGGTTTTACCTTTAAGTCTTTATCTTGAGTTGAATTATTTTATATAGTGAGAGATAGGGGTCTAGTCTCATTCTTCAACATGTGTTAAAAATCCAGTTTTCCCAACACCATTTGTAGAAGAGACTGTCATTTCCCCAGTATTTATACTTGGTGCTTTTGTCAAAAATCATTTGGCTGTAAGTTCATAAGTTTATTGCTGGGTTCTGTATTCTCTTCTATTGATCTGTGTGTCTATTTTTATGCCAGTATCAAGTTGTTGTGGTTACTATAGCTTTGTAGTATATTTTGATGTAAAATAATGTGATGCCTTTAGCTTTGTTCTTTTTGCTCAATATTTCTTTCACTTTTGGTGTCTTTCGTGGTTCCATACAAATTTTGTACAAAATACAAAAAAAAAAATGTATTTTTTTTTCTATTTTAGTGAAGTATGTCATTGGTATTCTGATAAGGTAAACTGTGTAAATTGTATTGAATAGTATGGGACATTTTAACAATATCAGTTCTTCCAATCTATGAACATGGGATGTCTTGTCAATTTTTGTGTGTCTTAAGTTTGTTTAGTTAATGTTTTATAGTTTTTCTTGCACAGCTTTTTCAACTCCTAAGTTAAAACTATTCCTAGATCTTTTACTTTTCTGTAGCTATTTCAAATGGGATTGTCCCTTGATTTATTTTTGACATAGTTTATTATTGGCATATAGCAATGTGACTAATTTTAGCATCTTGATTTTGTATCCTGCTATTTTACTGAATTTGTTTATTAATTCTAACAGTGTTTCGGGGTGTGTGTGGAGACTTTAGGGTTTTCTATGTATATAAAATCATGCCTTTTGCAAATAGGGACAATTTGCCTTTCTTCCTTCCAGTTTGGATGCTCTTTATTTTTTTCTCTTGTGTTACGTTCTAGCCAGGACTTCCTAGAGCTAGGTTTAATAAAAGTAGTGAAAGTGGGCCGCCTTGTCTTGTTCCAGCTCTCAGATCTCAAAGGAAATGTCTTTAGTTTTTCCTATTCATTATGATGTTAGCTGAGGCTTTCTTATATATGGCTTTTATTATGTAGATGTATTTTTTTCTACACCTGTATGTTGAGAGATTTTATTGTGAGAGGATGTTGAATTTTACTGAATAGATTTTCTGCATTAATTGAAATAATTCTGTAGTTTTTGTCTTTGATTCTGTTAATGTGATGTATCACACGTGTTAATTTGCATATGTGGAACCAATCTTGCATCTCTAAGATGAACTTGATTATGGCAAATGACCTTTTTAATATGCTGTTGGATTTAGTTTCCTAGCATTTTGCTGATAATTTTCAACCTTATTTATCAGAAATACTGGTTTGCAGTTTTGTTGTTGTTGCTATTATGGCTGTGCCATTGTCGTATTTCGGTATTAGGGTAACACTGACCTCATAGAAAGAGTTTGAAAAATTTACCTCCTCTTCACTTTTTTGGAATAGTTTGAATACTTTGGTGTTAGTTCTTTAAATGTTTGGTAGAATTCGGTCATGATGCCATCAGACCCTGGGCTCCTATTTGATGGGAGATGTTGTTATCTATCTTATTATTCATTATTGTTTTGTTCAGGGTTTTTATTTCTTCTTTATTCAATGTTAGTAGCTTATATATGTCCAGGAATTGTCCATTTCTTCCAGGTTTTCCTCTTAATTGGTGTATAGCTGTTTATAATAGTCTCTTACCATTTTTACTTCTGTAGTATCAGTTATAATGTTTCCATTTAATTTCATTTTATTTATTTGTTGTCTCTCTTATTTTCTTAGTTCATCTAGCTAAAGATTTGTCAATTTTGTTTGTTTTTGGAAAAATCAATTATTTCATTGATTTTTGGTATTATATTTTTAGACAATAAAAATATAATTAAACATATTTCTGCTCTGATCTTTTTAATTTCTTTTCTTCTACTGATTTTGAATTTAGTTTTTTCTCGTTTTTGTAGTTCCTTGGCGTGCATTGTTAGGTTGTTTATTTGAAATCCTTCTACTTTTTTGATGTAGGTATTTATTGCTATGAACTTCCATCTTAGCACTGCCTTTTCTGTGTCCCACAGGTTTGAATATGTGTTGTTTTTTATTTTCTTTTGTCTCACAATATTTTTTAATTTTCTTTTTAATTTCCTCACCTATCTGTTGGTCATTCAGAAGTTTGTGTTACTTAATTTCTATGTATTTGCAGTTTCCAATGTTCCTCTTGTTATCAATTCGAGTTTTATTTAGTTGTGATCAGAAAATACACTTGATATGATTTTTATTTTTTAAAAATTCATTGAGACTTGTTTTGTGGCTCAACACATGATCTATCCTGAAAAATGTTCTCTGTGCTGTTGAGAAGAATGTGTAATCTTCAGTGGTTAGGTGGAGATTTTCTGTAAATATCTGTTAGGTTCATTTAGTCTAGAATGCAGAAATCTGATGTTTGTTGATTTGCTGTCTGGATGTGCTATTCATTGATCGAAGTGGAGTTAAAATATTTCACCATTATGGTATTGCTATCTATCGCTCCCTTTAGGTGTACTAATATTTTTTTTTGTGTATTTAGATGCTCTACTGTTGTCTGTATATATATTTAAGACTGTCATATCATCTGGCTGTATTGAACCTTTATCATCAAATAAAGGACTTCCTTATCTCTTTTTACAGTTTTTGAGTGAAAATCTATTTTATCTAAATCTTGCTACCCCAAAGTTTTTTTTTCCATTTTCATAGAATTTTTTTTTCATTGTTTCACTTGTAGTCTATGCTTGTCTTTATAGGTAAACTGAGTTTTCTGTAGGCAGTTTATAACTGGGTCTTGATTTTTTTTTGAAAAAAATCCATTCGGCCACTCTGTCTTTTAACTGGAGATTTCTGTCCATTTCCATCAAAGTAATTACTCATAGATAAGGACTTGTTTTCATTTTGTTACTTAATTTCTGGGTATTTTGTAAATCATTTCTTCCTTGCTATCTTACTTTGTGATTAAGTGATTTTCTTTAATGGTATGTTTTGATTCCTCGCTTTTTATTTTCGTTGTATCTATATATGTTTTTGTCTTGTGGTTACCATGAAACTTACATAAAACATACTTATAATAAGTTATTCTAAACTGATAGCAACAACTTTAATAACATTTAAAAAAATAAACAGAATAAAACTCAACACTTCAACTTCATTTCCCGACATTCTGAACTTTTTATGTCACAATTTATATCTTTAAATATTGCCTATCATTAACATGCTATTATAGTTATAATAATTTTTTAACAGTTTTGTCTTTTAGTATTAACATTAAGAATATAAGTGGTTTGCACACCACAATTACTATATAAGCTTTGTATGCTATTAGCTTATTTATAAATTATTTCATTATATTTATGGGTACTTGAGTGATTAAAGCTGACCTCCTCAATTATTAGTATTATTATTATTTTAATAAATTTCATTTATATTCTTCCTACTTCTGTGTATTACAGCTGTCTATTTTAAATCCACATATTATGTTTAATATTCTTTAGACATTACTATTTTTAAATACTCAATATTTATTTAGATAATTTAGATTTAGATTAATCTACATATTTATAATTTACTTATACATTTTATGCTTTTTATTCCTCCTCACATTACCATTCGTCCATAAGAAATTTTCTTTTTCCTAAAGAATTCCCTATAGTAATTATTTTAGAATAGATGTAATAAATTCCTTAATATTTTATTTGTCTGAAAATATTATTTCATTTTCAGTTACTAAAGACATTATGTTTTGTATGGATTGTTTTGTTTTTCAGTATAGATTTTATTTTGAAAATTATTTTTTATTAGAAATGTAAAAGTATCATTTTAATTTTTTTTGGTGATATCTTTCAGTTGAAAGAAACAGTTGTTAGTTTTTCCAGGTTAATAAGTATGTTTTAATTAGATGGTTTTAATATTTTTACTTTTTCTTTTGTTTTCACAGTATAACAAGGTTTCCTTGGTATGGTAGTCTTTATCTGTTTATTTATTTATGTATTTATTTTATTTTATTTTTGAGATGGGGTCTCACTCTCTCACCTAGACTGGAGTGCAGTGGTGCAATCATGGCTCACTTCTACCTCTGTCTTCTGGGTTCAAGTGATTCTAGCGCCCTCAGCCTCCCAAGTAGCTGGAATTATAGGCACCTGCCACAATGCCCAGCTAATTATTTGTAGTTTTAGTAGAGACAGGGTTTCACCATGTTGGCCAGGCTGGTGTCAAACTCCTGACCTCAAGTTATCTGCCTGCTTCAACCTCCCAAAGTGCTGGAATTACAGGCCTGAGTCACCGTGCCAGGTGGTATACTTTATTATATTCTTACAAATTGTAAAGCTTATTGAATCTGTGACTCTGTGTCTTTTGTCACTTTAAGAACATTTTTAGTCACTTATTTAACTATTGCCTTTTCTTTATTTTTTTTCTCCTCTTCTGAGGACTACTGTTACACATACACTAGAATTTTTCATCATATTCCATTTATCTCTTTTACTTTTTTTTCTGTATTTTCTGTTTTGTTCTCTCTCTGCATTTCAGTTATATATTTATATTAGTATTCATTATGGCTAATTGTCTCTTCTTATATGCCTAATGATCTGTTAATTTCATCTGTTGCAGAGTTATTTAATTCTTCATTTCTATACTATAATTTTCAGTTTTCTGAAATCTTCACTTTCGAAGGATTATCTTTCTGTCTCACGGGTTGATAGAGTACATACTGGTTAATCTTGTTCTAAAAATGAGACAAATGGGAATTTTGATCCAGTCTTTCTGAGACCTAGATTATTTCCACTATCCCTTGTTTCCTACAATGTAAACTTCAGTTGTCTTAAGTAAAAGTCTATGGCATTATCAGAGCCTGTTCTATTCAGTTGAGGTGTCTGACAAATGCCTCAAAAGAAAATTGTTGGAAAATGAATTTTTTTTCTCAGTTTTTTCAGCATATTAACTCCTCATTTTTGCTGTCCTTGTTATTCCTGAAAGTGAAAAATATAAGCCATACATGGGAAAGAAAACCAGTGCAGACTTGTTTTATTTTGTTGCTCTAAGAAAACCATCTGGACAGAGAACGGGACCACAGAAGATTGAAGCTGAAGTGTAAACATTGAATTGTGAGATTATGTATAAGTAAACAGCAAATCTGACAGAACGTTATTAAAATAAAAATAAATGAAGTTGAGAGACACCCAGTGTGCGAAGGTTTTGGAGAGAACCCATGAATGTGTCTCATGAGACAGACAGTTGACTTCAAACATCTGTCAGTACTAGATATGATGACCATGTTATAATAGGACCAGTCAAGAAAGAAAAGGGTAGAGATTCTTTTTTTCCTCTCTACCACACTATTCATAAATAATTCCTAGTAAAGAATGTCGGCTTAAAATATCTGATAAGCCCGAAAGCATAAAGCTCTCTAAGGTAGGTAAAAATTTCTTTTTACTGTTCTCCTATACCAATTTTATTCTTATGAATAAGCTAAACTATCAGGGGACTGATTAAGTTTTAGTGGTATTATATTTTTGATAGGTTTTATAAACGTTTTTAATAAAATGGAAGGTAATTTTGAGATAATGCTTTTCAATTCTCTTGCAGTGACATAATTTCTTTAGCCATTTCTTATGCTAAATATCAAAGAAATGATTTTATTATGTATTCATTTATTTATCTTTTTGAGACAGAGTCTCTCTCTGTCACCCGGGCTGGAGTGCAGTGGCGCGATCTCTGTTCACTTGCAACCTCCGCCTCCCGGGTTCAAGTGATTTTCCTGCCTCAGCCTCCCGAGTAGCTGGGATTGCAAGCATCTGCCACTACGCCAGGCTAATTTTTTTGTATTTTTAGTAGTGACGGGGTTTCACCGTGTTGGTCAGGGTAGTATTGAACTCCTGACCTCAAATGATCCACCCGCCTCCCAAAGTGCTGGGATTATAGGTGTGAGCCACTGTGCCCTGCCAGAAATGGTTTTAAAATTTAGAAAGAATAAAACAAATACAAATACATTTATAAAAGCAATTTTGAGTTTGTTATATTTCAACACGTGTGATTTAGTTAATTAGTGAACTTTATGTTATCAGTCTTCAGTTTTCATTATCATGTTACCTTTGTGAAGGAGGCTTGATATTTTATAACCTATATTCTGATTCTGTATTTTCTACCCTGCTTATAAAAGCTGATTTGAACTGCATACAGTGCAGAATGTTTGCTAACTTAAAGCAAACCGGAGTGCTGATTTTATAAGGGCAATTCAATGTACAAATCATCTGTTCCTCAAATTAGTATTCCTATCACACTAAAGCAAACTTAATAAATTCAACTTTACACATGCAGGTAAATTATAAATTAAAAATAACAAATATGAATTGTTTAAGCATTTTTCTCTTCAGCTATATTGGCAGAATAATAACACTACAATTAAAAATGTTCATATATTCTGAATATACTGACTATATAAAAAGTGTTTTTGGTGGCTGATTCAGCTTTTAATAATCACTAGAAATGATACTTTAAAAGTGAGAAAATTGTTTTAGATTAATAAGTATACTTCTTGAACTTCTATTACAATTTTAAGTTTCACAAAACTTGGTAACTTTTACAATTTGAATGTTTCTTATATTTTATATGTCTGCATTTCCTATATGCTGGAAAAGAAATGAAATCATTAGAAAGGTGTTCTAAGCATGTTTCTAGCCTGAAGGGGAGCAGCAATCATCAGCAATCTAATAATAAAACTAGTATTCAAGAGGTGAGTTTTCTAGGAAAATTGTGCAGACCTAAGATGTTTGGAGAGTTTTAATAAGTAGTCAAACTTTTGGGTACTTATAAAACTCTCTGCATATTGAGAGTTTGTCATCACTATCAGTATCTTAGTGTCACCCCTTGATCCTGTGTGAAAAAGACATCTGTGTGGACTCGGAGCAAAATGTTCCAAACCATATTGCACAGTAATTCCACAGCATATTTATAGATCACTATCTCTTACACAAACACACATGAGTGTAGGCGTATAATGTTGTGACTTAGGATTTAATTTTCTTGACTGTAGTTTTTACTCAGAATTTATTATACATTAAATGATTAGTGATTCTCCAACTAAATAACATACACACACACACACACACACACACACACACACAACATTTTCAAAAAGTATTTGGGTACAGCACCCTTCTCCCAGAATGTCTTTAAAAAACTAGAATTTAGCAGGGCCTATTTTGGGAAATGTTCTCTTAAGACTATGACGTTAACATGGCTGAGGTGATGGGTTGTGTTTCTGTATCAATCATGTAATATCTTGCCTCACAGAAGAAAGTCACATTTCTTTCCCTTGGAATAATATAACACATTTGGATGTGTTTAATCTAGAACCCCAGTCTACTGCCTAGGATCAATGCCACTTAATTTATAATATTAATGGCTAGCATATCATATACCCCTAGAGAGTCTTACAGAATTTTTTACTTATATTAATGTATTTAATTCCTGCAATAATATTGTGAGAAAAGTAATGTTATTACATTGCTGAGCTAGGAATCAATCCAAACTGACCCCACCGCCCAAATTTCATGTTGTTTACCACTATTCTATACTGCCATTTGCCTTTCAGCGTATCATATTTGATAGTTTAGAGGTAAAATATCATGCAAATACTAATAGCCAGAAGAATGTTTGTATACAGTGCCAACCTTTATGACTACATTACTTAAGGAACTTAAGGAAAGAAACTAAATAATCAGGAGGATATCTCAATTATAAATCCAAGAAAGAAAGAAGTGAGGATACCAACATATTAAAACTGAGACAGTAGGTTTATTGCTTTAATACTATTTATGAAAACACATTTTAAAAGAAATCTTTGGAAAATGATCTTATTGTTAGACTGTACATTATTATTTATAAATGTTTTTCTTAAAATGTGACCTCACATTTAACTCCTCCAAGATTAACTGATAAGCAGAGCCATGGATGCTACCTGTTCATAATTATCTAATGATTTCAAAAACATAAGTTCTATCTTTTTCTTTGGATCCTGCTATTTGGGGGCATGCTGACCTTTTCTTACAATTCTTTTGTTGTTTGTCAGCCAATATGTTTAATGAAATACCAAATAATTAGTTGTTAATAAACACTTCTTTAAACCATCAATGTAAGTAATTATGGCCAGAGCCAAAATTAATATTTGAAAAAAAAACCCTGATATGGCATATATGGAAGTGGCTCAGTGCATGTTAGTGTTCAAAAATAATTTTTAATCTACAATATTTTATAAAAATGTATTTATCTTTGGATAGTGAAATAATCCTTTTACATGCAAGTCATATAATTGTTGAGATTTTCTGGAAAAAAAATCCAAAGTACTCTAAATTTTAAGTTAAAGATAAAGGAACTTAATGAAAGTAATTATAGTTGAAAGTATAGCTGAAAAGCAATTATAGTTCTGAAGAAAACTGATGAATCAAAAACTTAGATTTTTAAAATTGAAAACAACAAATAGATTTTTTTTTAAAGGAAAGCTTGTTACAGTGTCAGAAGATTCCTACTGTGTTTACTAATAGTTTTGTATTAGAATCATTAGGTTAACAGAACTACACTTATATATTTTCTCATCATATTATTTATCATTTGCCTCCTTCAGGTTTGAATAGTTTATCCTATGCCTGATTAAAACTTATAAAACAAAGCAGGGCACAGTGGTGCATTCCTATAATCCCAGCTACTCAGGAGACTGAGCCCAAAGGATCACTTGAGCCCAGGTGTTCAAGACCAACATGGGGGACATAGTGAGACCCTATCTCTTAAAAAAATTAAAATAAATATATTAAATAAGTAAAGTACATTTATTAAGATGAGCTCTATTTTTCTGCACCTGCAGAATCAAGGCAGAATGCAAAATAAAGTTAACAAAAATGGTTGGTATTGAAAAAACACATTCTGTTCAAATGCCCTTTCATATGCTTTGGTTTTTTAACTAGGGTTTAAAGTAACAATTTGAGAATTTAAAATCAATGTAAACAGCTTATTATTTAAATGTTATTTCTTTTGTCTTACTGAATTGGAGCACCACTACGTAACTTTGTACAGAGGTAACCATTTTAAGGCTATATGGTTCTGTATGAACCATGGTTAGGGAAAAATCAGTCACTTTCTCTTAATATCCTTAGGAATGTTGGCAATAATAAGAATTTTACATTCTCTTATTCTAATTACAGAAAATAAAAACAGTAATGGTTTCTCTATACTAATTGATATTATGTCAAGATAATTTTATTACTCATTAAACCAAATTAATAATCTAGTGTTTTATTCTACTCCTGAATATTAACTAAGTTGGAATCTTATTGTGATATGATAGTTTTCCTTTGGAAATTCATAAAGTCATTGAGGGCAATTTAAAAGCAAGAGTTGAGAATATAACCTTGATTTCTACTTAGGAAGAAGAAGTTGGCAGCAGTTATGGCGGTACTGAAATTCTCCAGATGTTTTTAATGAGAGCTATTAATTCTCTATTCTCTAATGACATTAATTGTTCAATACAGAACACGAAAGATATGCCCTCTGAGAAAGAAGATGCAAAGTCTGCTGTATGAGAACAGATTTCTTTATATAACTTAAAAACTTAGAACTATTGTGATATATGTATCTTTGGAAACAATTGAGTTTGTTCAAAAAAAAAAAAGTAGCAAGTTGTATGGTTCACATTCAGATAATAAGAAAAGTTATTCATTTCTATAGCTCTTATAAAACATATACATTGAATTGTTCTTAACCTGTAAGTAGTAACAAATACATTTTATGATATCTATGTAGAAAAAAAGAAGTGTCTGAGGTGTTTTGGAGGCTTCTAAATTGTTTCTATTTGTATTGTAAGATCAATATTCATAACTGCCTAGTGACAACGTTTTTAGACAAAACCTTTCAATTTCATATCATTCTTTAATCCAGTTAAGTATATATTTATTTCTCCTGAATGTACTTGCTACCAAACAACTTCCCTTGCATGAGATATCTCTTGAGATACAGATATCTGAAGAAGTTATTTTTAAGCATGCATATGCAGAAGAGAAAACAAATTATTATTTATTAACCTCTAAGTAGTGCTGCACATATAAAATGCAATTTTATTTCATTTACTAGGTAACATTTTTAGTTTTTTTGTAGAGAAAATCCAGCATTGTTACATATTTTGTCTCTACAATGAGTAATTGGTGGGGATGATTTGAACTCTGGTTTTTAACAGGAGATCCTATGCCTTTTCTTCTATATAATTGTGCTTTCCTTTCCACAATTTTATGCTAATTAGGAAATCCACAATTTAATGCTCATTGGGAAATCTATAAATTAACAATTACATTTACTAGTGAATAACATTTGCTCAGTTATGAAATATATATACAGTGTCTATTATGTGTAAAGTCCTGTATTAGAGGACAGGAAAAAATAAATAAACCAGGGCACTGTAATATAGATGCATTTTGGAGGGGGTGGTCAGTAAATGACTTTCTTTTACAATTCATTTTTTAGTTTATGTATAATAGATGTACATAGTTTTCAGGTACATGTGATAATTTCATATAGTCAGATCATTTGTAAAGATCAAAGTATTGCACTTGGGATATAAATCATCTCAATTATTTGTCCCTTCTTTACGTTAGAAACATTCTAATTATTCTCTTCTAGTTATTTTGAAATGTGCAATGTAGTAAATGTAGCCATTCTATTGATACAACACTTCGTCTTATTTCTTCTATCAAACCATGCGTTTGTACCTGTTAAGCAACTTCTCTTCATCTTTCCTACTCCTTTTTCTTCCCAGCCTCTGGTAATCACCAATCTATCTTCAATATAGCCACCAATCGATCTTCATGAAATCCACTCTTTCAGTACTCATATAGAAAGTGAGAACATGCAATGTTTGTCTTTCTGTGCTTGACTTATTTCACTTAGCATAATGACCTCCAGTTCCATTTCTGTTGAAGCAAATGCCAAGGTTTTATTCTTTTTTAAAATGGCTGAATAACATCCATTGTGTTTTTTAAATGGCTGAATAACATTTATTGTGTACCATATTTTCTTTACCTATTTATTCATTGATGGACACATAGTTTGATTTTATGTTTTAGCTATTGTGAATACCGCTGTAATAAATGTGGGAGTACAGATGTCTTCTCAATGTATCAATTTCTTTTCTTTCGGGCACATACCTAGTAGTGGGATTGTTGGATCATATGATAGTTCTATTTTTATTTTTTTGAGGAACCTCCATGCTGTTCTCCACAGGGACTGTACTAATGTACATTCCAACCAATAGTGTATGAGGGCTCCCCTTTTTCCATATTCTCACTTGCATCTGTTTTTGCCTGTACATCATCTCACTCAAATTAAAAGGAACAATTTTTTATCATGAATAACTCTCTGGAGTGCTGACCTTCTACTAAAATCTGAATAACAAAAGGAAAATATCTGAAAAAAAGGTTTTAGGTAGAGGAAACAGAAAATAAAAAACGCTGAGGCTGCAACTAGCTTAGCTCATAGACAAGTAAAAGGAAGGCTGGTATGATTAGAGCACAACAGGAAATTGGATGAGTGGTTAGAAATGTGAAAGGAGAATCGGCAGAAGCAAATAATATAAGGCACTCTATGGAGGTCACTCTATGGAGATGGAATTTTGTAAGTGAAAATGGAATTTTGTAAGTAGGTCACTCTATGGAGATGGAATTTTGTAAGTGAAAAGCAATTTAAATAGTGTGATTTGTAGTTTTAAGATATGTGGAGAATAGGCTGCAGATATCAAGAATGGAATAAGTGATTCCAGCAAGGATATTTTATCTTTCCCCATAATCCAGGTGAGATACAAAATTTATTGCAATTTTAAATCACATTTGAAATTATAATTCTCAAACAAATGTTTCCCATGTAGGTATTCTCTCTCTCTTTAATGCCTTAGATTAGTGTAATGTCAAGTATAGCTACATAGTTTCACCTCTAGTCAGTGTAATAAGGGGGTAATCATATAACCATTTCATAAGCTTCAAAAATATTATTAATAAATGTTTTCTGAGACCCTCAACAAAAGTTTTACAGTATAAAACAATTCTTGAAATGTAAACATTCTCTCTTAGTACATAATTATTTAAAATGTTTCATCTGAAAATATCTTTTTGAAAAAATAGTTCCTTAAATGGGTTTGGTTTATCAGTTTAGGCCTCTAACCAAGTAAGAACTCAAGAGTCTAAGATACTTAAAAATCCTAAAGAGCAGTAGAAGGAAAGAAAATTCAAAGGTAAGTTTGTAGATGCTACCATTTTACTTCATACAGACAGAACCTTTCAGTATCCGATGTAGTGACTTTTGTGTTAGGAGCATGATAAACACTTAACCAATATCGTCCTTCCTTGAAGAAAATGTATTTGGTTTAGAAAAATAGTATTGTAGTTTTTATTTATTAACAGAATGGTGAGAGTCAGAATATATTGATTTGCATAAGATGATATACATTATATGATTATTTGGTTGTATATTTTACAGCTTATTTTTATGTTTATATTCATACACTATACATACATATGTTTTTACAAGAAATCTGTTTTGAGAAACCATATTTGGCCGTAGGATGAAAATCTGTAGATACATAATAGATATAGTTATTATATACAGTAAATTTTCATTAGGAGGCAGTTTCTTGTTCCTTGTTTCTAATGGAAACAGCAGTTTTTTTCTAACTACTTAGATATACACCATGCTTATAGTCTCTCTTAAAAATTGTCATCTCATTAAATGAGGGCAGAACTAGTGGTCTCAGTGTAGACACTTCAAATTATTCTAATTTTATTCTGTGATTATTTTATCAACATCAACTAGGAAAAATATCAGATTAAAAAATGTATCTGTTGAAAATTTAATTATTTATTAAGACATATTTTAATGTTTGTTTTTTAGAATGTGGAATGCCTTATAAGTGAAATAACAATTCAGTACAGTATGTATAAGTATGTTGTTCTTTATCTTGGACCTAGTTCACTCTCCATCAATAAACCCAGCACTATTCTCCTATTTACAGCTAAAATTCTTAAAAGAGTAACCAGGCAACTCCCATGTTTCTCATGTCATTCTCCATAAAACTCAGTCAAAGCTTTTGGCTCTTATCTCTTCTCTACTCCATTTAAACTACTCTTGTCAAAATCACCTATGACATCACTTTTGCTACATCTAGTGGTTAATAGTCAGATTTCATTTTATTTAAATGATTTTCAACATTTGCCATAGTAAACCTCTCCCTCCTCCTTAAAGCATGTACTTCATCTGGTTTCCAAGATACTGTACTCCTCTGGTTTCCCTAATTATCACAAAATATCCCTCCCTTACTTTCATTTGCTGGTTTCCCCTATTTCCCAGTTCTCTTGAGGCCTTAGTTACTGCCTTTTACTCAATTTGTGGCTATACATATTCACTTAAATAACTCTTCTATTATCATGATTTGAAATTATCTTTATAGATTGACAATAATTTATTTCTTCAGCCTATACTTTTCCTCTAAATTCCAACTAATTGATGAATCAATATCTTCCTTTCTATATATAGTGGAAATCACAGTTTGGTGTAACCAAAACTGAGCTTCTCATCTCCAATCACAAAACAAACAAACAAACAACCAAAATGTGCTTTTTCTGTCACAGTGCTATCCTAGTTAATGGTTACTGCAACCTTGCACTTGCTCAAGTCAAACAGTTAGAGTCATATTAGCCATAAAGATATTAGTCATAAAGATACAGGTAAGTTAAGAAGGAATAAGCAATCTCTCTTGTTAAATTAAAAGTTTTAAATTGATACGTTTATGTCTATTGAAAGTGACACATATTGATGATTAATGAGGGAATTACTGTTAAATCCATTATTTTTTTCTCTTTACATAATCATAACTCACAGTAGAGCAACTGGTCTTGTGGAAGTACACTATGGGAATAGCAAAAGGTATTTATAGTGGTTTTGACAGGCAAATAATGTTCACTTTTGTCTTTCCTTCAAAATTAAGAAAATTAAGCTGTATTTAAAAAATGTACATTCAATTTTTTGTCTGTAACCAGTTATAACAGTTTATCTGTGAATGAATATTTAAATTTAAATTAACTTTTGGTAAAACAGATGGATAAAACAATAGAGCTCTTATGTATTTATCTCTTGCTGAAGGGCATATTTTAATGCAATCAAATTTATAAAATATTTTAAATAAAATCACCCACAAATAACAAATTGTTACTTGTTTCATTAGTAATTGTATTAAATTATAGAAAATATCAAAAAAATCTATAGACACTATTTTTCTAAGCTTATTATTTTTGTTTTCTTTAAATCTAACATGATATTTATTCCTTGTATGGCAGTATTAAAATCATTAAAAGGCCAGGCGCGGTGGCTCATGCCTGTAATCCCAGCATTTTGGGAGGCCAAGGTGGCTGGATCATTTGAGGTCAGGAGTTCCAGATCAGCCTGGTCAACAGGGTGAATCCCTGCCTCTACTAAAAATACACACAAAAAATTAGCTGGACGTGGTGGCAGGCTCCTGTAGTCCCAGGTAACTTGGGAGCCTGAGGCAGGAGAATCACTTGAACCAGGGAGCTTAGAGGAGCAAATGTTTAATACTTTATATTTAAATATTAGTGGGCTCTTTTTTGGCTTCTAGTGAACAGTATTTTGGGTTACTAAGACTAAAGAAAAATATGCAATTTTCAGTTAATAGTGAAAGATTGCATCTGAAAGACTACATCAAAGATGCTCCCTTAGAAATATTTGGTAAAACAGTGGCAAATAAGATCATTCAAGTATCACTTTCTAGCGAAATCATAGCTTAAACTATTCAGGATGTACTGGGTCTTAATACTGAAAGATCATCTCACAAAATAAACAAAACTATAAAGTGTTTGTTATTGGAATTTTATGAATCTACTGATATTGGTGATACATTAATGTAATTCTTTTATAATATAAGAAATTTGAATATGATATGATATAAAAGAATAACTATTTTAGCATCAATTGCAGACTAATATTGTTTACTTTGAAGAGTACCAACTATGAAATATTACACAATATCCATTTCTCTACAAACCTAACCAACCATCAATTCCATTTTTTTTATTCATTTCAAAGTTTTAGCTACCAATACACTTTACTTCTAAATATGCCATCATACATCATTATAACTGGGAGTTCAATATTGTTTATACATTTATGAGATAAATTTTACATAAAGTAAAATGCACCTTTTAATATATTTAATTTTTATTTTAATTTAGATTCAGGGGATACATGTGCAGGTTTGTAATATGGATATATTACACAGTGGTGGGGTTTGGACATCTAGTGTACCCGTCGCACAAATAATGATTATTGTACCCAATGGGTAATTTCTACACCCTCATCCCCACCCTAACCGCTCTCCTTTTGGGAGTCCCCAGTGTCTATTGTTTCCATGTTTGTCTATGTGTACTCGTTGTTTAGTTCTCACTTATAAGTAAGAATATATGGTGTTTGATTTTCTGTTTCTGAATTATTTTACTTAAGATAATGGCTTCCGGCTCCATCCATGTTGCTGCAAATAATGTGGTTTCATTCTTTTTAATGGCTGCATAGTATCTCGTTGTGTATATGAACCATGTATTTATTAACCAATCAATCGTTGATGGACAGTTAGGTTGATTCCATGACTTTGCTACTGTGAATAGTGCTGTGGTAAACATATGAGGGCAGGTGTCTTTTTTATATAATAATTTCTTTTCCTTTGAGTAGATACCAATCTGTGGGATTAAATGCACCAATTTTAAATTTACTGTTTAATGAGTTTTGACAAATGCTTGTAGTGTAATCCAAAACCATACCAAAAAATAAAACATTATTATTACTTTATAGAGTTCCCAGATATTCCTTTTCTTTTAATTACTGACCCACCCATCAGAATGATGTTTTCCTACAAAAGGCTAGTTATATCTATTCTAGAACTTTACACAACTAAAAGAATGTGTATACTTTGTATAAAATTTTCATTCAAAATATTAATTTTTCAAATTAACCAATTTCACATGTAAATACGAATTCCTTCCTTTTTTATTACTGAGTAACACTTCATTGTATAAATATATCCAAATAAGATTAAACAAAAAAACCACAGCTATGTAAAACACGGTAAAACTGTGAAAACCAAAGGCAAAGAGAAACTCTGGAAGTCAGCCACAAATAGAAAACATATTGTCTCCTGGAAAGTAATAATAAGGCAGATAGATGAGTTTTCAACAGAAAGCATATAACCAGAATACAATAAAATGACATATTTAAAGTGCTGATATATATTATTTAAAAATAAGAAAAGAAAAAGAAAAGAAACCACCAACCTTAAATTCTACACTTATTGAAAAATGTCCCTCAGATATATCTTATAAATATGGCAAAAAGAAGATTCTTTATCAGAAAAAAAAAAAATTGTATGTTGAGAGACTTTATTAGCAGCAAGTAGGTAAATATCGATTAATGTAGTTCTTCAGGATAAATTAAAAGAATCTCAAGTAGATGAAAATTATCCCAGATGGAAGCATGGATATTGTCGAAAAAAAAATGAAAATCATGAGGGATATATTAAGTGGAATACGTAGACTATTAAATATCTAAAACAACAATAGTAACATATCTTGAAGGCTTATAACACATACATTTAAATTACATAGAAATGATAATACAATGGGCAGTTTTTATTAAATGAAATCAGGCTTGAAAGGCCCTTTTATTGTATGAAAATTGTTACTTTTAACTTCAATAAGTTACAATTACGTATTTAAATATTTATTATGAAGTTTATCAACAATCATCAAATTTAATTTTTAAAACAGGAGACATATAAAAGAAAGACAGAAAGAAGAAATAAAGAAAAGTAAAAATCAAAGACGAACAGTTGAAACAGTAGAAAAACTCATGAGATTGTAGATTTAAACCTAACTATATCAGTCATTACTGTAAGTAAAAATGGAATTGTTACGAGAGCCTTGGGATGTCACTCACCAGCCTGAAACCTCTGTGGCTGATGGTGCCTCTGTCCACAGTTTTACTCAGGCCCACTGGGCTCATCCACCCACTCGGCGTGGCAGGCTGCACTTGGTTCACGCTACTGGCCTGGATCCTACACCCACCAAGAGTGAGCAGAGTGGCAAGGGGTATGTGAGAAAGCAAGCATGGGTTCTTGCCACCACAAACAGCCAGGCACACTGGCTGTGGTAGGGCCGGCAGCTCCAGGCACCGGCATAGGTGCCAGATCCCTGTGAGGCTTCCATGGCTGGCACCAGGGAACGTGAAGACACCGGATGCTTGGAGATACCCAGGAACTGCAGAGTCCCAAAGAGGGTGCCACCATCCTGGATCAGGGAGCTTCTAGGTCTGGGCTCCCTGAAGGGCCACAGTTCTTCTCTCCTTCTCTCTTCTCACTTTCTTGTTGGCTGCAATGTGGCAAACAAGGGGCGTGTCTCAGCCCTGTTTGTGTTACAGCTCTTTCAGTCTCACCATTCGACAGGTCCTGAGTTCTTGTCCCTCATCCAGGAAGAATGAAGTACATGGACAGGTGAAGGGTGAGTTAGGCAAAGAGAAGCTTTATTGAGTGACCAAACAACTTGGAGGAAACCCACAGAGGGTAGCTCCTCTCTGCAGCCAGGGTGTCATGATGAGTGTGCATCTCTCAGCAGAGAAAAGACCCTGGATTAGGTAGCTCCTCCCTGCAGACAGGTCTTCCCATAGAGTGTTCAGCTCTCAGCAGAGAGAAGCCCTGGAGTGATTAGCTCCTCTCTGCAGGTGGTAGACCCAACATCTGCCCACCTCTCAGCAGAGAAGATTCCCTGGAGTGGGTAGCTCCTCTCTGCAGGTGGGTCATCAGGGTCCTCTCATTGAGTCTGGCTGAGCCAGGGATTTTTATGGGCTTCAGAAGGCAAGAAGTGTTTGTTCATTGGTTCATGGGAGGCCATTGGTGGGCCCAGAAAAAGCACCATAGTTCCCATTCTGGTCCGTCAACCTGACCCCCAGGCCTCAGACTGTCCCTGGTTTGAAAGTAGAGTTTCACTGGGGACCTGATCCTTTCCACCCAGGAACCTGTCTACCTCCTGCAATCACCTAGGGCAACTCAAGCTATTTGTGAGAGGGTGGTGGGGGCAGGTGCCTTCACGCCAGCACTGAGCTGCCCTCAGCTCCCACCTTGGCCTCCCTCCTGTGCTCATCAGCACCCAAAGTCCGGAAGGGGATGAGGAGGCAAGGGGCTGGCATGTCAGCACTGTCTTGAGCATGTGTACACCTAGTGGGTTGTGGCATCATCTGGGCTCAGGCTCAACTTTGTTCCATGATAGGAGTGGGTGCCAGAGTGGGAAGAGGCCAGGCAGTGGGAGCAGGCACTTCTGAACCTGTGGGAGCAGTGGAGGCCTTCCCAGGCCCCCAAAAGTGCAGAGATGCTTGGGTCTACAGCTGTGGCTTTGGTGACTGTAGCTACACCCAGGAAGGCAGGGCTCCTGCCTGTTCTCGGCTTACAAATTCTCTGTGGAGCATGCAGTTGTAGCTACACCTACCCCACTGCAGCCAGTTTCATGGCAGTGGCTGCTCCAGATGGGTCACCATTGCCATCAGAATAAACACTTTAATCAAAAGATAAACATAGGCCAGGCATGGGGGCTCACACTTGTAATCCCAGCACTTTGGGAGGCTGAGGCAGGTGGATCACGTAAGGTCAGAGGTTTGAGACCAGCCTGGCCAACATGGTGAGACCCAGTCTCTACTAAAAGTACAAAAATTAGCCCAGCCTGGTGGCAGGTGCCTATAATCCCAGCTATTCAGGAGAATCACTTGAACCCAGGATGTGGAGACTGCAGTGAGCCAAGATTGCACCACTGCACTCCAGCCTGGGCAACAGAGTGAAACTCTGTCTCAAAAAGCAAAACAAAACAAAACAAAAACAAAAACAAAAACAAAAGACATTGCCAGATTGGGAGAAAAACACCAAAAAACAAACCTCAATTGTTTGCTATTAAAAAGAGATCCACTGAAAAAGTAATGTTACAGATAGGCTGAAAGTAAAATAAATAGAAATATTGTTATTAAAATAATAATTAAGGAAGACAGATTTTGTTATAGTAACATCAAAGCAGAATTAATGCAAGAAATATTACTAAAGATGAAAAAGATATTTTACAATGATAAAATGTTTGGTCAATCAGAACTGCCTAACAATCTTAAAATATATAAAGCAAAAGTAGATAAAAATAAAGGAGAAATATGCAAATTATCTTTACATTTAAAGGTTTTAACATGATAGTCATAAATTAATGGAGCAGCAAACATATATTCATATAAAATATAGAAAATTATACAATAGTATTTATCAATTTGATGTAGATCTAATACAAAATATATTATTCTCAAGTGCATATGGGCCATTTGTCGTATCTCACAAAGGACATAAAACCTTCTTTATACACACAATTTATATACATTGAAAGTTTGTGTATTTAGGTATGCATACATATGTTTATGTATATCATTTTACAAATTTGAAGAAATAAAAAATCTAATGAAAAATAAGCAAAATAATTAAAAAACCACTTCACAACAGATGGTATCTAAATGAGTTTAATAGCATTATTTTCAGGGAAATGCAAGTGAAAATTACAATGAAATAACAGTATACTCTCGCTGAGAGTGACAACTCCAAGTGATGGTGAAGATATTAAGCAATTAAAACACTCATACATTGCTGACGGGAGGTAAATTTTTACGATTCTGAAAGAACATCTTTTTGTCAGAATCTACTAAAATTTAGCATCTTTCTATTCCTGTGATCCAAGAACCCCGCTCTTATGAATATACTTAGGAGACTTGCACATACATATTCATTTCAACTTCTTTTGTAGTTGCCCCAAACTGGAAACAACTCAGAGCTTAATGGTAGAAGAATGGGTAACTAAATGGTGGCATACAGAAACAATTGATTAGGTCACAACGATAGAAAACAATCTACTGATGTACTCAATAATATGGATGAACTTCACAGATGATATATTGGGAAACAGAATGCAGATGCACATAAGCCCATAGAGTGTTATTCTGTAAATATGCTGAAAATCAATTTAACAACAAGCAGAGTTTATGGCGATACAAGTTAAAATAGAGGGTATGTGTTTACTGGGAAGGAACACAAGGGACCTTTCTGGGATGTTGGAAATGTTCCATATTGATGTGAGGAGTTTTATATGTGTGCCTGTTTACTAAACAATATTGACATTATGTCATGTTTCTATATTTATGCTAGCCATCAATAAGAATTTAAATAATATGTATTTACATATCCATCTCCATTTATATCTCCATCATTATTCTCTTTATCTTCTTTGTATCTCAGTATTATTTATTAAGATGCAAAAGTACAAGATAAATTTTGTTCATGTTCAATGGACAGAAGAGTATATTTTCAATTGAGGAGAGACATTGTAATCTTCCATTTAATTATTTTTCTTCATTTTAGTAGTTTTTGTATATTGTTTATATATTATATATTAAATGTCAACATGTATCTAACTTTATAATTTAAGGTTTATCACTCATTAATGCTAGTAAATTATATCTCAGTCATTACATAATTTCACGTGTTATACTTGCTTTTTTATTACATTTATCCTTACTCTAACACATGTGATATTAACTTACCATTCCTGTTTTGTATTTATTTGCCATAGATACTTTTGTCTAAATACTTTTTTTCAATCATTTTGACACTTTGCGTTAGTGTGATTTTACTAAAATTGCATATATCTCAGTTTGTTTTTCTTAAATCAATCTGAAAATTTCCTTGGTCTCATTTAATCTCCTTTACTAATCTCAGTTAATCTGAAGACTTCTGTATTTGATTTGCGCTCTTTTGACTCACTTTAGATATTACCCATGTTGACCTCCCCATTTTTTTTTTTTTTACTTTACTTTCCCCACTTATTTTTGCATGCTTTAACAAGCTGCTATTCAATTTGTCTCCTTCTGCCTGCTGATGTGGAAATTCCTCTGTATTTTCTGTTCCATGGATGGTTACATTTTTCCTGACCTACAAATAAATATGACTCTAATCATATTTGAAAATACAGTAGTTTTTTCTCCCCACCGAAATCTTTTCCCTATATGATAAGACTTGCTCTACTGTGCTGGCATTCACTTGGCACTAAGCCTTCATTTGCACCCTCTCAATCTCAGCACCTGTTTGCTTCAGGTGCAAGAAGTTTTTTGATAGAAGGAATGATGGGGAAGACATTAGCATTCAGGTCACATCTTCCTAATACATGTTGAAGGGTAGTTTTCAGTTTGAATTTGAAAATTTGATTATATTATCTCTCAAACGTAGACTTCCCATTTTGTATTATTTCCCATGGTGTATTGAGGGAGAGGGAAAAAAGAATGTAGGGAGGAGACTTCATTATTACTTTCTAGAGACGCAAGGAGAACAAAGTAAAAAAAAAGAATTTTTTTAATTAGTTGCAATTTTAAAAAAGCCAATATTTGTGAAATAAAATGAAATTTGGGTAGAAAGAGCAGTGAAAATCAGTATGCAGTAGTCTCACCAGTCTGCAGTTTTACTTTCTGTGTTTCAAAAAATGGTGACTACAGTATAGTAAGATATTTTGAGGGAGAGAGGTGCCACATTCACAGAATTTTTATTAGAGGATGTTGTTATAATTGTTTTATTTTATTATTGGTTATTGTTAATATCTTACTGTGCCTAATTTCTAAATTAAAATTTATCATAGGTATATATGTTTAGGAAATATTGTACAGTATATATTGAGTTTGTACTAGCTCTGATTTCAGGCATCCACTGCGGATCTTAGAATGTATCCCTTGTAGATGAACAGGGACTACTGTATTTTGCAGTTCTTTGACAACTGTATACTAGCATTGGTCTAAAAAAGCATCTAATTGTGTTCTTACATAGAGATGGTAAGCTTTGAGATAAGAGTGATAAATTGTTTTTGACAATAAAATATGTTAAAGTCTATGAAAGAGCATTTTTAATTGCAAATTGACAAAATAG
Source organism: Macaca thibetana thibetana (assembly GCF_024542745.1). Lineage (NCBI taxonomy): Eukaryota > Metazoa > Chordata > Mammalia > Primates > Cercopithecidae > Macaca > Macaca thibetana. Next base: position 57,337,240 of record NC_065589.1, read on the forward strand.
AATCATTACATATTATCTTTAAAGATGTGATAATTATATGTAAGTTTTAGAATTTTATGGAATGATTTACACAGTTTCTAATGTTCTTATCTTGGGATATAAACAGATTTCAAAACTTGTGTTTTGTTCATAATATTTTGAATATTTATTTCTCAATGAATTACCTTGCATTGACCCGCATTTAACTTGTATTCTGTCTGTTTGACTATGCTTTCTTTTTTTTTTCTTTTTACTCTGCTTGTTATTTTATTCTCTTTTTGTAATCTTAGAAAGTTTAAAATCATTTGCTATTATGACAATTTCATTCTTAATATAATTTCCTGTTTCTTTTCCTTTTTCTCATTGTTCTTCTCCTCCTCCTTCTTTTTTTTCTTTGAAAATCTGATATTGGTATAGATTGAGGTGATAATCTACCTAATGAGGGACTTTTCCTTTTGTAGTAGATGTGAATAATTTCATAGAAAATTACCTGGTAATATACATATAAGTTACTTTGTTTCTCTATTTGGTATGACAAAATTTCTAAAAGTAATGAATATTTATGCTCTTGGAACTCCAAGGTAAAAGGCATTCCAAGAGAGGTCCTGCAAAGTCTGTTTCTAACCTCTCAGGCAGTCCACAGGCCAAACATGCTGCTCTTCCCAAGGGTCATGGACTAAAGACTTACAGCACACACTGACTCCTCTGCTACGACTTTCATCCATTGCAGTTCATGAAAAGTTCCACTTTGAGATAATGAGAACGTTTCTTTGTGTAATGTTTTTCATGTAAAAACACCAAATAAATATGCGATGTTTTGATGTTACTGTTTTAGGCAAAGATATTCTCTCCACTTCACTCAATCATATTTTTTAGTCAGAATATGTCATAGGGAAGACATTTGGATTTTCCAGCTTGTTGCTTTGTGTACATATCCAAGCTGCAAATACTAACGTATGATGACACTTCAGAATGAAATAGCATTTATGCTATGTTTACACGGCTTAAAGCATGCTTATCTTTAGATTTTGTTTTATGCAACAGGTTATTTTCTCATGCTGTAACTTTTTAGTACAATTTTATTGAAAAATAATGATGTCTACAAAATTTTTTAATATTAATAAAAAAGTGCTATAGAAAGAAGAATGTCCTTTCAAAGAATAACTCCCTTACAGCTCTCTTCTACCAACAACAATCTTTTCATTTTCTCTTCTAGAAAATATATTAAAACTTTGTCATATTTTATGACAAACCACATGTATTTAATTTCAAATTATTTATTCTTTATGCAAACTTTTTTAAAGTAAAATAGTTTTTATTCCTATCTATGAAAATTGTTTATGTCTTTTGAGTTAAGATTAAACACATCATAGCTTTTTGAATATTTTAGAATATTCAGTATGAATGTTGAAACCTATTAACATTACATAGTACTTGATAAACCATTCACTTTTATTAATTTTTTCATAATATTTGGCTATTTGAAATTGTCTTTTAGTTGTAATTGCACTCCTATATTCATTAGCTACCTTATTTTTTAATTTTAAATTTTTACTTGTTTTCAAAACTTTTACTTTTCAAAGATTTGAAAGGCTTCTGCATATTCAATATAAACATTCCTTTGCTGCCAGATTTGCATGATAAAATGGCACTGAGAAGGCAATGTTTGCCCAGGCTAGAAATGATTGTTCCTTAGACAAAGGACATGCATAGTCATTTAGAGAAAGATCAAATGGAAAGTTTAACAATTTAGAATTGAGAAACTTTAAGGTTACTTAGACTACAGAGAAATTTTTATCAAGAGGAATATTTTTAAAAATAATTATTTCTGTACCTCCTTTGTGGTCATTCAATATTACAATAATACCTTTCAGGAATGCCTCTCAATAGATGTATATGAGTGGAATTAAGCTGTTACAGACCTAAAGTTTAATTTTTTGTGTGTTTGCTCAAAAACAGGCAAGAGTACTGAATTGTGTACATTATTAATTAAAAAGTAATAAGAGCAAGGATGGTTGTCTCTTTCTTCCCCTGTTAAATCTTCATCATCTACAACAGTGCCTGGCATATAGTGTTTATTGAATGAGTATTTTTCTCAGTATACTATTTTTATAACTATTTCTAATTATACATTATATTAAGATAGGCAACCGTCATAGCACTTTACATGGGAATTCCCTTTATATCACAATAAATATGTTCACACATAGTTTTTACATTTTGGACTCATATTTACAAGGTAAATATTATTACCGTTTTAAAAGAGTGAAACACTTTAAAATTTTCATTTGTTCATGATAATAGAGCTATTGTCTTTGCAAACAGGCCCAGGGAGTAATTATTTTTATTTGTCATTTGATATTGTTTTCTCTGAGCTTAAGTATCTCTTTTGTGATAAGTTCTCATCTCCAGCTGGTATTATAAATGTCTTTTTATGCTTTTTACTTAAAATTCAGTCCCAATGCTTAATCTCTGCAAATGTTTCCCACTGCACTTGGAAACTTTTACTATCTGATTTCAACTCAGTTTCAGTGGCTGGAATCTAATTAAATTCAAATTTATAATGCATCTGTTAGATGCTGAGCTCTGTCCTAGAAACTGAGGGCTCTATAGTTGAAGAGGCATTTGGGGAGACTTATATTTACATAAATGACTCTAATATATGAAAATCTTTGTTGAGTGCTGTAAAACAGCTGTGAACAAAGGCTTCTACTAAAACACAAGGAGCAATTAATTTGAGTGAGAAAGAGAACAGAGAAGGCTTCATTTTCAGATTTCACATTCAGATGTGTAATGAGTATGATATAATACGGTATATATCATGCACATGAAAATAATTTTGAAAATAACTGTACTTAAGTCTTTTCCAAAGCCCAATATACAATTCAGTATTCCCAGGAGTAGATCTTTTAATTTTAATAATTTCAGGAAAAAAATGAGATTTTTCAGTATCTTTAAATTAATTTATATTTATCCCTTTCTAGTTTGCTTGACTTGGACTTATATTGGAGATATTCATTAGTTTCAAAGTATAGGTGGGTAGGATATAATAAATCAAAAACCCTGCCGCAAGTCATTTTATGGCATCCAATAAATTGTATATTATCTCATAGAATCTACAATGGCCAGAGTCTTGGGTTATTTACCACATCTTCCTCTTTGTTGTTGTTTGGTTTGTTTTTTAGCTGACACAGACAGAAAGAAGAAGACAAGACCTACATCTCTTGGAGGAAACAATTAGTGATTAGGCCTCTATGCTGATTTGTATCTGAATTAGTTGAAGAATGTAGGGAAGATAATTTGTCTCATTGGTTTTTCTGTTTTTAAATTTTTATTAAAACACTCAATGATTTACTTATGTGTTTTCTATTCTGTTCAGTAAAATTGCTCAATTTTCTTTAGGTGCATACTCTTTTAAACAATTTGGCAGTTCTTCATGGTAGAGCTTATTCTTATTAAGTGCTTTTGTCAGTTATCAAATAAATGATATGCTTCTTAAAGTAATATCCTTTGGAGGTCAAATGGTTGTCAAACGAATTCCTTTATCATCTAAATAATATGTCCTCATAATTTAAAATTTATTTCAGTGGCTAACCACAAAATTACATTAATTGATTACTTCAATATTTGCAGTGCTTGAAAACAATTGCTATAGAGAATGTCAATCAAATACAATATTCTTTGGAAGAATTATGAGGCAAAAACAGCTGCTCTTCTCCAGTGATTGCATTTATTATTTATTTATAATTTAATTTTAAGACAGTTCCATGAGAAACATTTATTTATTCTAACAAAAAGTAGAGAGAATCATAAATAATATAATGCACTAAATTATGTGCATATTTAAAAATATTTAAGGATATAAAGCAAAATGAGTTTAATATACTTCTATGTATGTATATTACTATGAGGTTTACGTTAAGAAAACACTTTGCTCTTTATTCTACATATAATATCTATTTCTTGTTATGTACCCTCTTTTAGAAATTTTTTTTTAATTTATTTATTATTATTATACTTTAAGTTGTAGGGTACATGTGCATAACGTGCAGGTTTGTTACATATGTATACTTGTGCCATGTTGGTGTGCTGCACCCATCAACTCGTCATTTACATCAGGTATAACTCCCAATGCAATCCCTCCCCCCTCCCCACTCCCCCCTCCCCATGATAGGCCCCGGTGTGTGATGTTCCCCTTCCCGAGTCCAAGTGATCTCATTGTTCAGTTCCCACCTATGAGTGAGAACATGTGGTGTTTGGTTTTGTGTTCTTGTGATAGTTTGCTAAGAATGATGGTTTCCAGCTGCATCCATGTCCCTACAAAGGACACAAACTCATCCTTTTTTATGGCTGCATAGTATTCAGAACCTACAAAGAACTCAAACAAATTTACAAGAAAAAAACAAACAACCCCATCAAAAAGTGGGCAAAGGATATGAACAGACATTTCTCAAAAGAAGACATTCATACAGCCAACAGACACATGAAAAAATGCTCATCATCACTGGCCATCAGAGAAATGCAAATCAAAAGCACAATGAGATACCATCTCACACCAGTTAGAATGGCGATCATTAAAAAGTCAGGAAACAACAGGTGCTGGAGAGGATGTGGAGAAATAGAAATATTAAATGACAACTAGCCCTGCAATTTTTGTCTCATGGTATATTTTTCTGACGGAGTGTAATTTCTTCAGCAGTATAATGCTATGCAGTGTTTCCTGTGTATTATTTTAGGAAAAAAGTTTTCACCATTTTAAATGTCATTTAAAATGACTCATTTTAATGGCTCTGTATTATGAATAATCCTATGCCAAAATTGCATGCTTGTCAAAGAGTTGTGCTACTATAATATATATCTCTCTACATTTGTATGCATTGAAATGTTTCATTTTCACAATTTTATTAGTGATGATTTTTTTGGTTAGGCATTTCCACAGTCAGGTATACAAGGCCCATCACCCCTTTTCATTCTATTAGTTCCTTATTTGCTATAAATATCCCAAGACTACGAATTTTAACATTTATAGTTGCAGTTTTCTTTGTTGCATTTTTTTAGTTTCAAGTTTTCCCTCTCTTGATAATTTGGTTTTAATGTATAAGCTACAAATACAGTTCTGATTTCTAACAGTCATAATAGTATAGTGCTTTGCTGTACACAAAATGGAAGTAATTATTTGATATTATATCTATATATAAAATATGTAATATTTAGATTTTTATGATTCAAAGTAATATTTTGTGAAAAATGTAAAGACTTCTTTATGTCAAAGGAATAAAACATTAAGCAGACTTTTTGCTCATTTCAGTCAACGGAATTTGTGATGAACTTGTTCCATGGAGAGGGAAAGAAGGTAAGAGATGGCTGAACTGTATTTGGATAACTTATTGAAAATAAATGAATGGAAATGTAGACATTAAATTAATAAAAATGTGAGCAGATAAATAAAAAAATCATTTATTTGATCTCCTGTACCTCATTCCCCACTCCTAATTTCTAGAGAGACTAGTGAGAACTTTCTAGTATTATTCTTAAAAAATGAGATTGAATTCAGTCCAATGACATATAGAATGCTAATTGACAGATCACATTCAAAATAAAATTCACAAACAAATCAATACATGCCAGTTACGTGGGCCATTCTAAGCTACCATATATTTCCTTTTCCTGAATACAAATTTAAGTATGAGAAAAACACATGAAATACAAAAGCTTCTCACTTCTTAAGCCATACAAATGTTTAATATTTATTTCAAGCAGTTTCATTTTCTGAAAATAGCTTTATCAGTAAGATTTTCAGGTAAGTTTTTATTAAAATACTACAAAAATCAATTGCAATGGTGACTTATCCATGTAATTTTGTTATATCAGAGAAAATTATTTTTATCAAATTATCCAGAATTGCTTGAAGTGAATGATAGGTTCTTCGTTTTAATGAAATTCAGAAAAGAGAAATATATCTATAGAATTAAATAATAAAACGATGAGGGGAATATACTTACAATATTTCTCAAATGTATTAAAGCACTTGCTAACTTTTCTTTTGTGGAATATCTAATAGTTTTATTTTTGTTTCACCCCATGCCAGTATGAATCTGAGTTATGAAAAACATGGTTAGTGATATTTGAGTATTTTTGCTTTCAACATCATCCAAGGCTTTTCCAAAATTTTGTGAATAAATACAAAGAAAAATAAGTTATTTTTGAACTACCATGTCAATAACATATCTAAAAAAACTTTTTTCAATCAATTTAAAATTTTAAAGTTTCTATGAATGTTACTGAAATTACTCTATTCCTAATGTTAATATTGTTAATAATAGTGATAATACTAATACTGTTAAAAATGTTAATGACATTATATCACATTAATACAAAATACAACAAATATAGCTTGTTTTTCATGAGCTGATACTAAAATCTAGGCTGGAACAGAGGGTTTTGGCATTTGTTAAAATAATAAATAAAAGCATATTGTTTAGTCTTCACAGTTTATATTTTATGTACATGTTAGATCAAGTCAATAGAACTCTGTAAAGAAAGGGTTAATTTTATTGTATGGGGCACTTAAATCATAATAGTGTGGTCTACTGATAATGGAATTGTATATGCAACATTTCTAAGCAGAGTAAAAATGAAGAATAATGTATGATATACTTTGAAAGAAGAAGAGTTTACGAAACTACTGCAAGCAAATAGTCTTTGATAAAAGTTATTCCTGGATGTAACAACACAGTTAAAGATCAGCAATTTCAGTAAATGGCATAATCAATATCATATTTGTTTGCTAGGCACAAAGACTTTAAATACAGTAAAAAAAAAAAACTAAACAGGTACTTTGGTATTCACTGGGAAAATAATTTCAAAAACACTTTTGCTGTTAAGTATTCTCTTGCTTTGGTACACTCAGTTATAATGTCCAAATAAATCCACAATTCTATAGAGTCAAGCACTATCATCTTCCAGATAATGGAAGAATAAATATACCAAATAAACTCACCCTACAATTTTCACTATTCAGAATACGTATGAGTTACTAAAAGCTGCATATAAAATTACTATATGGAGTTGGATATGTAAATAAACATGATAGAGTTCAATAAAATCACAAAAGCAAGTTTTAGAATAGTTGAAGATCTATTTAAAATACATTTGTCTTAACCAAAAGAGTTTCTGCTTCCACCAGACACATATAAAGAATACTTCGTTGGCCATATACGCATACATTGACAAACACACATCACGCAAACACAAACACATGCATGCACGTACACGCACACAATTAATGCAACTTTTTTGCACATTACCATTTAATACATTTTGAATATTTAGTGATGACTATATTTGTAGATTTAAAATGTCAATTATAATGGAACATAATTGGTTCAATAAAGGCGAGATAGTAGAAATATTTGAGTTGTATTTCTTTAAAATAATAATTGAATATTTTAATATGAATCCACCTACTACTTGCTCACATGATTTTTACATAATTTGTGATATGTGTCCCCAACCAAATCTTATCTCAAATTGTAACCCCATGTGTCAAGGAAGGAACTTAGTAGGAGGTGATTAGATCACAGGGGCTGTTTCCCTTATGCTGTTCTCATGATAGTGAGTGAGTTCTCACAAGATCTGATGGTTTAAAGTGTATAGCTTTCTTCTCTTTCTCTCCTGCCTTGCCATGGTAAGATGTGTTTTGTTTCACCTTCTGCCACGATTGTAAGTTTCCTGAGGAATCAATTATACCTCTTTTCTTTTAAGTTACCCAGTCTCTGGTAGTCCTTTATAGCAGTATGAAAATGGACTAGTACAGTTTGCATCTCAACATATCACATGGTCAGTTAGAAAAAGTAAAATAAATCAAGATGTGTTCATTTATATATGCAGTCTTACATATGCAGTTCAGTAGACAGGTTACTGAAAATTATACATAAAATAGGTAACAGCATTTTGGCCCCAAGTTCTTTTGATAAATTAATCATTCTGATCCTGTTGGCCATCTTTAATTTGATCCCCAATTTCCTTTCAATGTTAATATTTTATAGTTTGACTCTCATGATAGTTCATCTCTTTCTTCCTTTATGCAAATATTTATTACATACTTTTTATGTTTTGGGAGCATTTCTAACCCCATACTGGTGAACAAGATGGATAAAACATGGAACATACATTTAAGTGTGGGGTAAACAAACATAATTTTCTGTGTCTCTGTTGCAAAGGCTTTTCTATTTGTTCGTTTCTTCTTTTCCCCTTTTTCCTTTTCTTTATTCAACCCTTTACAAATGTAAAAACTAAGGTTCATGAGTCATAACAAAAAAATAGGATATAGGCCAGATTTGGCACAGCAGGCTATAGTTTGCCAACACTTGTTACAGTTCAATGGTGTCACAATGTTTGGTTTTGGTTGTCATTATAAAGACAGGGAAACTTATTGGCAAAGGGACAAACATGTCTGACATCCTACAAATAATAGAACAATCTCAAAAAATAAAGATTATAATTGAATGTCTAATAAGACTTTGAGTTATCCTAATCCCAGTCATTAAATTGAAATATTTGATAATAGTGACATGTACTAAAATACAACTTTATCTTAGAAATTAACACAAATTATGTTTGCAAGATTTTAAAATTCATTAAAATTTCTAAAAATAAAACTAAGAATAGTACTTTTTGCTGCTGTTATTAGGAATCATGACTAAAAATTATTCATCAGAAACTGCATATGGAAATCAATTAATAAATACAATGTATTAGCATGAGTCTGCATTTATAACTGTATCACATTCACTATAATTTTTAAGAATAAAATTATATTTTTTGTTTCTTCTAATATATTGTTATTTTATTTTAAATTACTCTTGTTTTATTTTCCTTTATGTAACAGTCAAGAAATCAAATGCACACCCACCTACACATACAGGCAAAGGCAATTATATCATAAGTATTTTATGTTATTTCTGAATTTCATTTTACAATAGGAGTTTTATTAATTTAATTTTAGCCAGATTCTATCTTGGTTGTATTCTATTATCAAAAAATGACATGATGAAAGTAAAAGAAAGAAAAATGATGAATTTCTACATTTGATTATTCTATATGTATGTGCGCGCATGCGCGCGCGCACACACACACACACACACACACACACACACACACACACACACACAGAGGCATGTGCCACAATGCCTGGCCATTTTTTTTTTTTCTTAGAGATGGAGTCTTCCTATGTTGTTCAGTATTTATATATTTTAAGACATATGTTTTTCTATGATTACACAGAATTGGTTAGAATTTTAATTATTTGCCCAGTCAGTTTGCTCATCAAAATCAGTGAGAAGCAAAATGTTATCTAATATGTATTTGGCAATATTGTTTTGAAAACTGTTTAGTCCTTACTGTATGTTCATTATTCTGAACCCTTCTGAAGTTAGGTCGCTTTTCTCATTTCACCCATTAACTTATTTAAACTTTACTTCCTTGCTAGCCTTTGTGAAATATACAATTGTAATGTTTTAAGCATTAGGGACACTATCACAAAAGTTATCATCTTAAAATCACACATGACTAGTGAATAACAGGTAATGTGAATTGAAAATAAAAGCTATCCACTTTCGTATGTAAGTGGTAACTTTAACATTCATTTTAAATTTAACTCATAAAAAATAGCTGCTTTCCTGAGACAGGTTAAATAAGATCATCTAACAGTAAGCTCAACCTTGTTTCTTTCTATCCAAATACTGTATTATGTGGTTAGATATTTCCACATGAAATTGTGGGGTTTTTGGCTGAGGTTAGTATAATATCCTACCTAGGTTGAAGCCCTCTAGTGACCTCAAGAGAGAGGGAATCACAAGAAAGTTTAGAGACAAACAGCCATTATGTGAAAAAGAATATCAACTAACGAGTCTCAAATGTTTAAAAAATACCTAATACTCTGAAGTTTATGAGTTCAGATTCTTTTAGAATTCTTTTCTTCTTCAGTTGACGTTGAAAAGGAACTAGTACATTTCCAGGTGCTCTTGAAATTATCCTTGTGACTCTAAACTTCTAAATGGAATCAGTTTAATATTCAATCCTAAAATGAAAATTGTGTTTATTCTTCCAATAATGCTGTCAGACAGTTTTCTAGGTCCTAGATATGGATGTGGGAACAAGAAAACAAGGTTTGTGATCTTGTATAATGTGTATTCTAATATATATGGTGGGAGATGGTGATGGGAAGACAATCAACAAAAACATATATTATTTTAAAAATTAAGTTTAATGCTAAGTGCTAAGACAAAAGCACATATGAGAGGATGGAAGGCCTGGTAATTAGTCAGGGAGTCTTCATTGAGTCGTCGATGTTTTAGCTTAGATGTGAAATGCAAGAGAGAACCAGCCATATAGCAAGGCATCCAGGCAGAGGGAACTGCCAATGCAATTGTCAAGGCAGAAAAAAATAAGTTTTTGCGATGTTTTAGAAATGCAATGGCCTATAAAGTTTCAAGTCAGTGACTAAAGTTGACAGAGGTAGGTTGAAAGTGTCTTTGGAAAGGTAGGTAGTGAGATTACAAAGGACACTGAAGAGTAAAATAAGGAGTTTAGATTTTAAGTAAAACAGAAATTTACCAGAATACTTTGAGTAATTGAGTATCATCATCCAGAAATGGCATGGAGAAATTTTTATAATAGTGGAATAATAAGAAGCCTATGGAAGAGGCTATTGCTGTTACCCAAACCAAAGAGAATTATGACATAGTTGGAATGGTAGCTGTGGATAGAGATTGAATTACAATTTTGGTTTTAGAATAACCAAAATTTATACACACAAGAAATACATAAGCTCCATAAAAGTAAAAAATACATCAGTTTATAAACGTTTGTTGAATGAATGTGTAGTTTAGATATGTGTATTAAGGGAAAAAGATAATTCAAAAATACCTCCTAGATTGGAGACTCGAAACTGTAACTGATGATTCCATTTACTAAGGAGGATATAAGACTGACTTGTAGTCCTTTAATATTAATAGTCTGTAGCTGCTATTCCATTGTCTTCTGTCTTCTAATATTGAAGACACTGGAACTCACAAACATATTTTAAATTTATAGACAATTTTTTATTTTGCTTGGAAGCTCCTTAGATTTTCCCTTTGTATTAAGAGCTCATATATTTTATCAGGATATGGTTAGTTATAACATTTGTTACAACAATCTTCTCTGGAACTAGATTGACCCTAAAAACTAGAAGACTCATACCTAAAAGTAGTTTATCCCATAATTTACAGGTGAGAATTAAAAATGGAAGTTTTTGAACTAAAAGAATAACAAAAGTGTTATTTTTTAACAAATAGAGGAACATAAGATTTATGAATTAAACTGAATATAAATAAGATATAATCAGAAATGTATCTTTAGTCACAGTATTTATTGAATTTATTTTATATGTAACTTAGGTAAATAATCACTTATTTTAAATAGTATTTATTTTATATAATTTTAAATGCTCTAGGGACATGAATATATATGTATAAACACTGAACACTTTATTATATTAATATGTTGAACATTAGAAAAATTAGTAAGATCTTATACAGGCATATCTCATTTTATTGTGATTTGCTTTCCTGCACGTAGCAGATACTGAGTTTTACAAATTGAAGATTTGTGGCAACCCTGCATCCAGCAAGTCTATCTATACCATTTTTTTCAACAGCATGCGCTCACTTGGTGTCTCTGTTATATTTTGATAATTCTTGCAATATTTCAAACTTTTTCATTATTATCATATCTGTTATGCTGATCTGTGATAAGTGATCTTTGATGTTCCTATTATGTTGGGTTGTTATGAACCATACCCATATTAGGTGGCAAACTTAATCACTACATTTGTGTGTTCTCACTGCTCCCCCAACCGGTCATTTCCCCATCTCTCTCCCACTCATCATGTTTTTTTTATTTCCTAAGACAGAAGATATTGAAATTATACCAATTAATGACGCTGCAATACCCTCTAAATGTTCAAGTGAAAGGAAGAACCACATGTCTCTCATTTTAAATCAAAAGGTAGACATGATTAAGCTTAGTGAGGAAGGTGCTTTGAAATCGGAGACAGGCCGAAAGGTCTTGCATCAGTTAGCCAACCTGTGATTGCAAAGAAAAAGTTCTTGAAAATTTAAAAGGATACTCCCACGAACACATGAATAATAAAAGAGCAAAAAAGCCTTATTGTTGATATGGAGAAAGTTTTGGAGGTCTGAATACAAGTTAAATCAGTCATAACATTCCCCTAAGTCAAAGCTTAATTCAGAGCAAGGTACTAACACTCTTCAATTCTATGAAGACTGAGATAAGTAAGGAAGCTCCAGGAAAAAATGCATGAGGCTAGCAGGAGTTGGTTCATGAAGTTGAAAGAAAGAAGCTGTCTCCATAACACAAAATTGCAAGGGGAAGCAGCAAGTGCTGATGTAGAAGGTGTAGCAAGTTGTCCTGAAGACCCAGCTAAGATAATTGATGAAGGTGACTACACTAAACAACAGATTTTCAATGTAAATAAAACAGCCTTATGTTGGAAGATGCCTTCTGGAACTTTTATACCTAAGAGATGTTAATATCTGCCTTCAAAGCTTCAAAGGTGTGACTAACTCTCTTATTAGAAACTAACGCAGCTGGAAACTTTAAGTTGAACCCAATCCTCATGCGATTACAAAAATTCTAAGATTCTTAAAAATTATGCTAAATCTGTCTGTCTGTGCTTTATAAATGGGAGAATAAATCCTGAATGGTAGCACATCTGTTTACAGCATGGTACACTGAATATTTTAAGCTCAGTGTTGAGACCTACTACTTAGAAAAAAAACATTATTTTCAATGTATTACTGCTTATTAATAATGCACCTAGTCACCCAAGAGCTATGATGGAGATGGACAGGGAGATTAATGCTATTTTCATGCCTGCTAATACAACATTGATTCTGCAGCCCATGGATCAAGACGTAATTTTGACTTTCAAGGCTTATTATTTAAGAAATACATTTAATAAGACTATAGCTGCCATAGATAGATTCCTCTAATGGCTCTGGGCAAAGTAAACTGAAAATCTGGTGGAAAGGAGTCACCATCCCAGATGTCATTAAGAACATTCATGATTCATGGGAGGAAGTTAAAATACCAACATGAATAACAACTTAATCTAAGTTGATTCCAATCCTCATGGATAACTTTGAGAGATTCAAGACATTAGTGGAGAAAGTAACTGTAGAAGTGGCGGAAAAAGCAAGAGAACTAGAATTACAAGTAAGAACCTGGAGATGTAACTAAACTGGTGCAATCTCATGAGAAAATTGAATGGGTGAGAAATTCCTTCTTATGAATGAGCAAAGAAAGTTGTTTCTTGAGATAGAATCTAATCCTGGTAGAGGTGCTATGAACATTGCTGAAATAACAACAAAGGACTTATAATATTCCATACTCTTAGTTGACAAAGCTGTGGGTGGGTTTGAGAGGATGGATTACAGCTTTGAAAAATGCTGTACTCTGAGTAAAATGCTATCAAACAGCATTGGATGCTACAGAAAAATCTTTCACGAAAGGAAGAGTCAATCAATGTGGCAAACTTTGTTGTTGTCTTGTCTTAATAGATTGCTATAGCCAACTCAACCTCCAGGAAACACCATCCTGATCAGTCACCAGCCATAAATGTTAAGGTAAGATCCTCTACTAGCAAAAAGTTTAGGACTCGCGGAAGGTTCAGATGATCATTAGCATTTATTATCAATAAAGTATTTTAAAATTAAGTATATACATTATTTTGTAGGCAAAATAGCATTGCATATATAGACTACTGTATAATGTAAACATAACTTCTATACGCACTTAAAAATCAGAAAATCTGTGTGACTTGCTTTATTGAGATACTCGTTTTATTGCAGTGTTCTGGTACTGAAACCATATCTTTGAGGTACGCCTGCATATTGAATAAGTAAAGAACATGAAAAATGGCATATCCATGTAAAATGTTAAAGTAGTTACTGGATCTAGTAATTTAATATGTATTGTAGAGCTGTGAGTATATCTGTTTTAGAGTTTAAAAGTATATTTCCCTGGAAGTATTCTTAAATATTTCCTGGAAGTAGTAAGTAGAGACAGAGGGTCCAATGGTTTACATTCAATGTCTTCTTTCTTTGTTTTAATTTTCATTAAAAATTATTTCAAATATCCTCCTTGTTTACCTTAAAAATTTGTGTGTCTGAGCATTTTTATAGATTTATATTTCTGTTTTATATTTGTATATGTTTTTAGATAGGATAAATTACTCTAATATTTTCCACATATTCTTTCAAAAAGTGTCGGTTTTCAGAATTTTCTTGTGAACACAAATTAATTTATAGTTGTGTGGGCTATTTTCATATTATTACGAGTATTTAAATTTATATAATCAAGTATGAGTGAACTGATATGTAGCATCTCAGCATTTTTTCTCCATGTTTTATGTATAACATGGTAAATTACATAAGAGCTAGAATGTTAAACATCTTTTAAATAAACATTTTAAACAAATGTTTGGGAGCAAAGCAAGCCAGTTTTTTCATTACGAATTAAAGAACGCTGTTGGAAGTTTGGGAATATATATAAATAGTACAGTAGAAAAAAAAAAGTTCTCAAATAAGGGAAAAGCTCTTAATAAGGACATTAGTTGAGTCCTTTCCCTGCATTTATTTCCACCAAAATATAGTTTCCCTTTGGGAAAATTCACCCTTTTCCACTTTGTAGAATTTAGAGCGTATGTTTTGGAGGGGTGGGGGTTGATGCTGAGCTCATTCAGGCCTTTATTGGTGGTTCCCTAATGGTAGAAAACAATAAATTCTTCAATTCCCTGGCCATAATTATTATTTCAGTTATGGGCCAGTGGCCAATTCTGGCCAATGAGAGTGAGAAAATCTCACTTAGTAGAAGTCACCAGAAACATCTCTCACTGAATGTAAAAGAAAAAAAAATGCCTCTAAATTAAAGCAGTCTTAAGATGAAGTTAAAAATCATAGAAAACTGTTCAAGGGTTTAAAAAATTTCTTCCTGACAGTATCTTTAAAAAAATCTTAAAAAATTCTTCCTTATCTTTTATCAACTATATCAAAAGTTGTCAAGAATGTCCTCATATATTTAAAAGCAGTTATATGTTTATTTCAGCTTTTCAGTTTTACATATATATTTTATATATATATATACACACACACATAATTTTCATATACATATGTGTCGAGAAAGTTATGAGAAAAAACTCCTTGGCCAAATATGAAAGAAATAAAACAGATATAATAAGTCACTATAGAAAAGAATTTTAAAGTTAAGTAGAAAAAGACAATAAAATAGAAAGGTTTTTAAAAACACATTATGAGAGATGTAGGAAATACAAACCTGGAACATAACAAAGGTAGTTAGGAATTTTTCAAAGAAGATAAAGCATATGACAACTCTTCAATATATGTACTCAAAGGAATAATTAGACTAGGTCTGCCTACAATATTTCTTTCTTTAATGAATTATATCTCATTTTATAGAAAAAATCTATGTCTAATAATTATTTCAGCTTTTCTCAATGTTCAAGCTTGTCATCTACTTCAAATAACACAAAAGATAAAAACATACTTTGAATAAGCTTAAAGTTATTGAAAACTTCTACTGGAATTACCTCAATATATTCTTTGTATATTTAGTAAATATGATGTGTGTTTCATTATGGTAAGATGTCCAAGGTAACTATTGGTTTGTATAAAACACTTAAAAATGATACAAAATGAATAACAAATTTACCTTTTCTTGAGATGGTAAGCTTACTATTACCTTTGAAAAAGATATTCAAAAGGTATGATGTGTGGAAATATAATGGCATGCTTGTATAATAAGGGCTTAACTAGATTGTATACTATAGTAAAGTTTTAAAATATAGTTGTTGCAAGATTTATTCTAAATAAGTAAATACTAAAAAAAGATGTGCTCTTCAGTAACAGAATACCACTATTCTATTCTGGCATTAACAGACACCATTTTCCATTTCCAGAATAAAATTAGTGCAAAGAGCCGTATTTTCCAAGTATAAAACATGAGTAGGATGACTCCAGAACTTCAATAATAGTTTTTTTGCTGTCAGGAAAATCAGCGGGGGCTGCAGCCAAAAGCACTGGAGCTAGTTAACAGCATAAACGTTTCTAGAAAAGAACATATTCTGAAGTGAGATATTTTAGTTCAACATTCTTCAAAATTTAACTTCTATATATGGATTTGAGTAAGGCTTTACTTTAGAGGTTGCTAAATAGAACATAAGGGGATTGGAGACTCTCTCTATGTAGACAAGTTTTTAATCACAATAATTAAAGTCAGTTTGTCAAAAGATACCTCAGGTGGTGCAACTATCTCACTCCAACTTATGTTGTACCTTGCTTTAAAAAAGAATTAACCTTTTGAATATAAACAAATGTGATGTCTATTTTCTAAGAAATCCCGTTTTATAATGAATGTATTTTTGTATATATTTATATATATATACATAAATGGAATAAGCCATATTTTAATAATTACATAAACCATTTTTTAAACCAAGAGAGGAACACTAAATTTATTATAAGCAGAAGGACAATGAAAATAGTTGCCATATATATGTGTGTGTGTGTATGTGTATATATACACGTGAATATATATGTATATATATATATGTGTGTATATATATGTGTATATATATAAGCTATGGAATACTATTCAGCCAACAAAGGGTGAAATCATGCCTTTTGAAAAAACCTGAATGAAACTGAAAGCCATTATCTTCAGTGAAATAACTCAGGAACAGAAAGTAAAATACTGCATGTTCTCACCTATAAGTGGGAGCTAAATAGTGTGTACATATGGACACAGAGTAGGAGCTAAATAATGTGTACACATGGACAGAGAGTGAAATAATAGACATTGGAGACTGGGAAAGGTGGGAGGGTGAGAGGAGGGTCAGGAATAAGAAATGACCTAATGGATACAATGTACACTATTCAGATTGTGATTACACTAAAAGCCCAGATGTCACCACTATGCAATATATCTGTGTAAGAAAACTGTACTTGTACCCCCAAATCAATAAAAGAAATAATTTTAAAAATAAATAAATAAATTTGTATGCTTAGTAACAGAATTGCTTTTAAAGAATAAAAACTATGTTTTTAATACAGTAAATCTCTCAAATTCCAGGAACCAATATTTATTGATTTATGTTATTGATATTCTCATTTAAATTTTGTGACAATATGTCAGAATCTCCAAATTTTGTAACTGTTTTTATGTGCCTGTAGGTAATTTCATCTTGAATTTTGGACATTTTAATATAATTATTAGCAGTCATTAAGTGATTACCTTCTTATAAGGATAGTGCTATCTAGTATATAGTGCCAATAAATATTAGTTTTATTACTCTTATTAGTGCAATAAAATATGAATTTACAAGGTGCAGAGTGGGTTTAGGGTAAGGAACACAGGAGTCTATAGAGATGGAGAGGAATGCAGAATGGATATGAATGTAGATATTGATATAGACATAGGACTAGAAATAGATATAAACAGACATAGATATTGAGTAGATGTCGATAAAGATAGAGACATGGGAATGGATGTAGGTATAAATATGTGAATGAGATATTGGTCATATAGATATAGACATTGATATAGTGTATTAGTTCATTTTCACACTGCAGATAAAGACATACCCAAAAAAGGTTTAATTGAACTTACAGTTCCATATGACTGGGGAGGCCACAGAGTCATGCTGGGAGGTGAAAGGCACTTCTTACATGGCAGCGGCAAGAGAAAAATGAGGAAAAAGCAAAAGCAGAAAGCCCTGAAAAACCCATCAGACCTCGTGAGACTTATTCTCTATCATGAGAAGAGCACAGGAAAGACTGGCCCCATGATTCAACCACTTCCCCCTGGGTCCCTCCCACAACACGTGAGAATTCTGGGAGATACAATTCAAGTGAGCTTTTGGTGGGGACCAGCCAAACCATACCATTCTGCCCCTGGGCCCTCCAAATCTCACGTCCTCACATTTCAAAACTGATCATGCCTTCTCCATAGTTCCCCAAAGTCTTAACTCATTTCAGTATTAACCCAAAAGCCCACAGTCCAAAGTCTCATCTGAGTCAAGTCCAGTCCTTCCACCTATGAGCCTGTAAAACAAAAGCAAGCTAGTAGTTACTTCCTAGATACAATGATGGTACAGGTATTGGGTAAATACACCCATTCCAAATGAGAGAAATTGGCCAAAACATAGGGGTTACAGGGCCCATGCAAGTCCAAAATCCAGCATGGCAGTCTTTTTTTTTTTTTTTTTTTTGACAGAGTCTGGCTTTGTCACCCAGGCTGGAATGCAGTGGCACAATCTCGGCTCACTGCAAGCTCCACCTCCCAGGTTCACATCATTCTCCTGCCTCAGCCTTCCAAGTAGCTGGGACTACAGGCACCCACGACCACGCCTGGCTAATTTTTTGTATTTTTAGTAGAGACGGAGTTTCACCATGTTAGCCAGGAGGGTCTTGATCTCTGACTTTGTGATCTGCCCGCCTCGGCTTCCCAAAATGCTGGGATTACAGGCGTGAACCACTGCACCTGGCCACAGGGCAGTCAAATTTTGAAGCTCCAAAATTATCTCCTTTGACTCCAGGTCTCACATCAAGGTCACACTGATGCAAGAAATGGGTTCCCATGGTCTCCAGCAGCTCCGGTCTATGACTTTGCAGGGTACAGACTCCCTCCTGGCTACTTTCACAGGTTGGCATTGAATGTCTGTGGCTTTTCCAGGTGCACAGTACAAGCTGTTGGTGGATCTACCATTCTGGGATCTGAAGGATGGTTGTCCTCCCCAGTAAGATGCTGTGTGGGGGCTCTGGCCCCACGTTTCCTTCCACACTGCCCTAGCGAGGTTCTCCATGAGGGTCCTGCCCTTGCAGCAGACTTTTGCCTGGGCATCCAGTCGTTTCCATACATCTGAAATCTAGGCAGAGGTTCCCAAACCTCAATTCTTGACTTCTGGGCACCCACATGCTCAACGTCACATGGAAGCTGCCAGGGCTTGGGGCTTCCACTCTCTGAAGCCACAGCCCAAGCTGCACATTGGCCCCTTTTGGCCACAGCTGGAGCAGGGCACCAAGTCCTTAGGACACAGGGCACCAAGTCCTTAGGTGCTCACAGCATGAGAACATGGGGCCCAGCCAACAAAATCAGATTTTCCTCCTGGGCCTCTGTGCCTGTGATGGGAGGGGCTGCTGGGAAGTTCTCTGAAATGGCCTAGAGACATTCTCCCCATGGTGTTGGGGATTAACATTAGGCTCCTTGCTACTTATGCAAATTTCTGCAGCTGGCTTGAATTTCTCCCCCCAAAAATGGGTTTTTCTTTTTTAATTCATTGTCAGGCTGCAAATTCTCCAAACTTTTAGTCTCTGCTTCCCTTATAAAACTGAATGCCTTTAACAACACCCAAGTCACCTATTGAATGCTTTGCTGCTTAGAAATTTCTTCCACCGGATACCCTAAATCATCTCTCTCAAGTTCAAAGTTCCACAAATCTCTAGGACAGGGACAAAATGGCACCAGTCTCTTTGTTAAAACACGACAAAAGTCACCTTTGCTCCAGTTCCCAAAAAGTTCCTCATCTCCAGCTGAGACCACCTCAGCCTGGATGTTATTTTTCAAATAACTATCTGCATATTTGTCAAAGCCATTCGACAAGTCTCTAAGAGGTTCCAAACTTTCCCACATTTTCCTGTCTTCTTGTGAGCCCTCCAAACTGTTCCAACTTCTGCCTGTTACCCTGTTCCAAAGTCACTTCCACATTTTCAGGTATCTTTTCAGCAATGCCACACTCTACTGGTACCAATTTACTGTAATAGTCCATTTTAATGCTGCTAATAAAGACATTACCGAAACTGGGAACAAAAAAAAGGTTTAATTGGACTTGCAGTTCCACATGGCTGAGGAAGTCTCAGAATCATGGCAGAAGGCAAAAGGCACTTCTTACATAGCAGCGGCAAGCAAATTAGGCAGAAACCAAAGTGGAAACCCTTGCTAAACCCATCTGACCTTATGAGACTTATTCACTATCATGAAAATAGTATGGAAAAGACCAGCCCCCACGATTCAATTACCTCCTCCTGGGTCCCTCCCACAACACATGGGAATTCTGGGAGATATGATTCAAGTTGAGATTTCAGTGAGGACACAGCCAAACTATATCATATAGTTTAGATACATATAAATATATATGAAGGAGATATCAGTCAGGGATGTACTTATAGAGGAAAAACTATCATTTAGACTTCATAAAATTATAAAACAATTAACCACAATGAGATACCATCTCACACCAGTTAGAATGGCAATCATTAAAAAGTCAGGAAACAACAGGTGCTGGAGAGGATGTGGAGAAATAGGAACACTTTTACACTGTTGGTGGGATTGTAAACTAGTTCAACCATTATGGAAAACAGTATGGCGATTCCTCAAGGATCTAGAACTAGATGTACCATATGACCCAGCCATCCCATTACTGGGTATATACCCAAAGGATTATAAATCATGCTGCTATAAAGACACATGCACACGTATGTTTATTGCAGCACCATTCACAATAGCAAAGACTTGGAATCAACCCAAATGTCCATCAGTGACAGACTGGATTAAGAAAATGTGGCACATATACACCATGGAATACTATGCAGCCATAAAAAAGGATGAGTTTGTGTCTTTGTAGGGACATGGATGCAGCTGGAAACCATCATTCTTAGCAAACTATCACAAGAACACAAAACCAAACACCACATGTTCTCACTCATAGGTGGGAACTGAACAATGAGATCACTTGGACTCGGGAAGGGGAACATCACACACCGGGGCCTATCATGGGGGGCGGGGAGGGATTGCATTGGGAGTTATACCTGATGTAAATGACGAGTTGATGGGTGCTGACGAGTTGATGGGTGCAGCACAGCAACATGGCACAAGTATACATATGTAACAAACCAGCACGTTATGCACACGTACTCTAGAACTTAAAGTATAATAATAATAATAATAATAATAATAAAAATTACTGGGAAGAATTATTAGCCTAAGAAATAATGCACAAGACGATAAAGGGCTAAAAATTTATTAGAGTGTTATAGATTTAAAAGACCCTCCGAAATCCCCCCACTGTCTCCATACACATACACACCACTTACAAAGTTTCAAGTTTATTAAGGCAGGATATAGAATGCATGGAATGTAGGTTGCCATACAAAACAGAGGATAATGCAGCAGACATTTGTGAGACACTTTCTTGAGTTGTTTTCCATAAAAATTTCCATGCTGTACACAACATTTTTCTTCTAGAATTGAGAAGGAAGCTAATTTCTTGTTGTGACCTGCCCATTTAAACTCTGGGTAATTTAGCCATCATTGGAATGAACAAACAATGGTTCCTTTAACTTTCTCTAAGTCATGAACTTCTATGGGCCCATCAACGCAACCTCTTTATGAATGAGAGGATGAAAAGATATGTAAAAGAAGTCAGAGCCAGTGCCTCCTACATTATACCTCCGCCTCCAGATCAGATCTCTAACAGACTCAAAATCCATTTGTTCACATACAAACACTATGTGACTGAGTGTACAGAATGAAGAGTTGTAATGGCTGAACAGAGAAGGAAGAAAGAGGACTTTCTACAGGAGGTTAAGACATTGCATTTAAGTAATATCTGATGGGAGTTAATTAAAATTTTTGAGAAAAGTAAAGACCGGATAAATTATTCAAACTTAAAAAGAAAAACTTTCTTTTTTTGGAAATAGAGAAGACGAAATGGAAGAAGGAGCGATTATAAATAGAGATTTGAGATATCAGGGAGAGATGGTAGTCTTAACAAAGAACAAAGTCAGTGAAGGGGAGAAAGATATGTGTGTGGGAGTGTGAAGGGAAAATGGAATGAATGGGCAGTGGTCGGGGAGACATGGCCACATTGGAGAGAGATTTTATTGATTATATGACATATTGGGAGGGCTGTGGTGAAAGAGGGAGAAGAGCTGACAATAAACCTTGTTTAAAATGTCACAGTCAGTACTGAAAACTCACATCCTTAATCTAAATAATGCCGGTCAGATTAAGTTCTCTTGAAATTGAAGATCATAAACAGAAGTTCATTTATTGGGTTTCAGGGCTGAATTTTTAAATACCTTTTATGAATAGTCTTTATATTGATGGAAATTGAACAGCTTATATTTGTCTTTGACAAAAATGAGTGAATTTGCTAGAATTTTATTTTTTAGAACACATTTAGCCAACTCTGGGGAAACATCAGAGTTCTGGACAGGTTTCAGTAGCAGTCTATAAATCATCAAATTCTCCTATGAAAAGTGTCTGAGCCAATTGGTTTAGCTTGTTGAATTCATATAATTAGAAAAGAAAAAGAAAGCATAGGAAAGCCAATTTACCCCATTAGTTTGTATGTAGAAACTTAGAATAGTTGTAGAATACTTAAACCATAACTTATCTAGCCATTTACTTCTGACATATATGTTTGTTTTGTTATTTATTTAATAGTCATTATCATTCATGTTTACTTATAGAGGCTTATGAATATATATTTATATATACATAAGACCTATAATTTCCTGATTTTCTTCCTCTTTGACCAGAACAGGATTTTAAAAAACTTTTCCCTGCTATCACCTTGAAAATGTAAGTATATAACATTTCCTTAACATTTCACAACCAGCATTCCCCACTAGTGTAGAGTTAATAACTAGTGTACCTATATCTCTATTGAAATTCTCTTTTGCATCATAAAAGAGAACTCAACTATAACTAGAGTCATACTCCCTTTTACATCTCCTTTATGCATGAGGAATTAATCTAGGCCATCCTCTCCATATTCTGTCTCCCCATATATTTTAAGTTTGTTTCCTCATTTACAGTAATAAAATCATAAAATATATTGAAATTGAAATTAGAGGTAAAATGTGAAATCTTACTTAGAAATATGTAAACTGTATAATTTTTACCCTAGATCTGTGCTTATGGCACTGAACTCTTGTACACATTTGTCTACCTTTCTATTCTTACTTATTGCAGTTACGATTTGTTGAGACTATTAACTTAGTTGATTCTAATTTGGTCTTTATCCTTTCTAATCCTCTCACTTTGTTCCTCCATTATACTTTATATTTTTCTGATGTTTAGTTTTCAAGAATTATTGCAATAGACAGTTTGGTCACCTGAACTTATGGTTGTCAAAAAAAATACCTATACTGATGAATTTAAAATTTCTTTTTCTAGCCCTGAGTTTTATTTTAATATATCTTACTACATGTCTGGATATTCTAAACTATTTGTTAAAAAACTGTCACCATTCAATAAAAAATTCTTATGGTCATAAATTCTTTTTTCCTTCATTCTATACTTCCTACCCAAATTAGATTTAAGAATAGTCCTAGATTTTGTTAGCATATAACACTTTATTCTGTCAAAATTTTTCTGCTTTTAGCTTTTGTATTGTTCTAGATTTAATCACTTTTTCTGTAGTAACTATGACTTTATTACTTACCATTTCACTAAGTGCTTGAGTCAATAATAAAAACACCCTTCACAATGTATAATGGATCAAATGCAATAGAAATTATTTTCTAGATAAAAGATCAAAATAGTTATTCTGCATTACCACATTGTTTTTCTCTAAGGTCTGCTTTGAGTTTCCAAACTTTTTACATTTTTCTGCTTCAGCATTTACAACTGGCTTTAAAGGTAAATGTTCTTATGTACATCAAACTTGTACTGAGGGAAAGAGCTTGGAGAATCCAACATTCATTAAAAAATTTAGTATAAGATAGATACAAAGGCTATTGTGGTTTTTGCACAAACTTTTAGAAATGACCGGTGCATACCACTTCCCCTCACATTTAAGCAGGTCTTGTTTGGTCAAATGGAACCCCAGGGGGCAGGGACAAGATGGCTGACTAGAAGCAGCAGCAATCAGAGACTCCCACAAAAAAGAACCAAAACAGAGTATGAATCCTGAGCTAGAAACCGAAGTGTCCAAATTCTGTCATCAGGACTGACTAGGTGCCTGGCGTAACCCAGAGAGGGGAGGGAAGAGTAGGTTGGTGCGTCAGCTCACCTGAGAGTCACACTGGGCAGGGGAGTCCCCTACCACAGCCAAGGGAGGCATTGAGTGAGCATGCTGCCCAGCCTGGGAAACAGCGCTTTTTCCAGAGAACTGTGTAACCCATGGATTGGAAGATCCCACTCATGACCTCACTCCCCCAGGGCCTTGGGTCCCAACCATGGAGCTGTGCAGATTCTCAACAGCCACTCACATGAATTCTGCCTAAGCCTACTGAGTTCCCGGGGGGAGGAGTGGCCATCACCACTGCTGCTACTGCTTGCTGTCTAGGCCAGCTGAGCTCCCCGGGGAACGGATGACAGCCAACACTGTGGCTGCTAGCTGCCTAAGACACCAAACTCCAAGGGGGAAAGGGCAGCAGCCTTCACTATGGCTCTAGGCCCAGATTTCACCCTACTGAAGCCAGGGAGCCTGGACGGCTTGGTCCCAAGAGGTATTCCCCTTAACATAGCACACCAGCACAGACTGCGGCCAGACTGCCTCTTCAGGCTGGACCCTGACCCATGCCCCCTCACTGGGCAAGGCCTCTCTATAGGAACTCCAACAACTCCAGCCAGGGGCTCAGGGACAGAACTCTGATTTCCATGGGTCTGAACCCCTAGTGGGAGGAGTGGCCATAGTCTCCGTAGATCAGCAGACTTAGTCTTTCCTCCTGCTAGCTCTGAGGAATCCAGAAGCATATCGAAAAACTTATCCACCGCCATCAAGTCAGCTTCTTCCCCGGGATGCAAGGCTGGTTCAACATAAGCAAATTATTAAACATAATCCATTACATAAACAGAATCAGTGAAAAAAAAATCCACATGATTATCTCCATAGATGCAGAAAAGGCCTTCGATAAAATTCAACATCCCTTCATTTAAAAAACTTCTAACAAACTAAGTATTCAAGGAACATATGTCAAAATAATAAGAGCAATTTATGACAAACCCATAGCCAATATCATACTGAATGGGCAAAAGCTGAAGCATCCCCTTTGAAAACAGTGCAAGATAAGGATGTCCTCTCTCACCACTCCTATATAACATAGTACTGGAAGTTCTGGCCAGGGCAGTCAGGCAAGAGAAAGAAATAAAGTGTATTCAAATAGAAAGAGAAGAAGTCAAATCACCTCTGTTTGAAGATTACATAATCCTATATTTAGAAAACCCCATGATCTCAGCCCAAAAGCTCCTTAAACTGATAAGCAATTTCAGCAAAGTCTGAGGTTACAAAATCAATGTACAAAAATCACAAGCATTCCTATACACCACCAACAGACAAACAGAAAGCCAAATCATGAATGAACTCCCATTCACAATTGCTACAAATAGAATAAAATACCTAGGAATATAGTTAACAAGAGATATTAGAGACCTCTTCAAGGAGAACTATAAACCACTACTCAAGGAAATAAGAGAGGACACAAACACATTGAAAAACATGCCATCCTCATAGATAGGAAGAACCAATATTGTGAAAATGGCCATACTGCCCAAAGTAATTTATAGATTTAATGCTAGTCCCATCAAGCTACCATTGACTTTCTTCACAGAACTAGAAAAAACTACTTTAAATGTCATATGGAACCAAAAAAGAGCCCATATAGCTAAGGTAATCCTAGGCAAAAAGAACAAAGCTGTAGGCATCATGCTACCTGACTTCGAACTATACTACAAGGCTACAGTAATCAAAACAACATGGTACTGGTACCAAAATAAATATATAGAACAATGGAATAGAACAGAGGCCTCAGAAATAACACCACATATTTACAACCATTTGATCTTCAACAAACCTGACAAAAACAAGCAATGGGGAAAGGATTCCCTATTTAATAAATGGTGCTGGGAAAACCAGCTATCCACATGCAAAAAACAGAAACTGGACCTCTTCCTCATACTTTATACAAAAATTAACTCAAGATGGATTAAAGACTTAAATGTAAAACCTAAAACCATAAAAACCCTAGAAGAAAACCTAGGCAATACCATTCAGGACATAGGCGTGGGCAAAGACTTCATGAGTAAAATGCCAAAAGCAATTGCAACAAGAGCCAAAATTGACAAATAGAATCTAATAAAACTGAAGAGCTTCTGTTCAGCAAGAGAAACAATCATCAGAGTGAACAGACAACCTATAGAATGGGAGACAATTTTTGCAATCTATCAATCTGACAAAGGTCTAATATCCAAAATATACAAGGAAGTTAAAACAATTAACAGGAACAAAAACAACTCCATCAAAAAGTGAATGAAGTATATGAACAGACATTTGTCAAAAGAAGACATTTATGTGGCCAACAAACATAAGAAAGCTCATCATCACTGGTCATTAGATAAATGCAAATCAAAACTACGATGAGATACTATCTTATGCTAGTTAGAATGGTGGTCATCAACTGATACCATCTCACACCAGTCAGAATGGTGATTATTAAAAAGTCAAGAAACAACTGATGCTGGTGAAGCTGTGGAGAAATAGGAACGCTTTTACACTGTTGATGGGAATGTAAATTAGTTCATCCATTGTGGAACACAGTGTGGCAATTCCTCAAGGATCTAGAGCCAGAAATACCACTTGACCCAGCAACCCCATTACTGGGTAAATACTCAAAGGAATGGAAATCTTTCTATTTTAAAGATACATGCACACATATGTTTATTGCAGCACTATTCACAATAGCAAAGACATAGAACCAACCCAAATGCCTACTAATGATAGACTGAATTAAGAAAATTTGGTACATATACACCATGATATACTAGGCAGACATAAAAAGAGAATTCAATAATGTTCTTTAAAGGGACATGGATGAAGGTCTAAGCCATCATCCTCAGCAAACTAACACAGGAACAGGAAATCAAACACCACATGAACTTATCATAAGTAAGAACTGAACAATAAGCACATATGGACACAGGGAGGGGAACAACACACACTAGGGCCTGTTGTGCTGAGCCGAGGGGAGAAAGAGTATCAGGACAAATAGTAAATGCATGTGGGGCTTATTACCTAGGTGACTGGTTGATAGGGGCAGCAAACAACCATGGCGCACGTTTGCCTGTGTAACAAACCTGCACGTTCTGGACATGTATCCCAGAACTTAAAGTAAATCAATTAAAAACAAAACAAAAACAAATGCTACCCCACACTCCAAGGAATCTGGGAAATATAGCCTATCAGTAAACACAGGATGAAGAAAAAATGAGTTCTTTGGACAAAAAGACAGTCTCTGACTAAATCTCCTTAATCATGTGTATAAGATTTAAAATAACTGTGCATACAAAATAATAATAAATTACACTAGTATCTCAAAATAAACTCAATTCATCCTTTATTGGAAATTAAATGAAATTAACATGAAATTATCTTTCAAAAACATATATATAATAAAATTAAATAAAGTTATATATTTTGAGAGATAAAAATAGAAATGAATTTAATAGTTACATCTTTCTAAGAAAATTAAAGTATGTTTTGGTCACAGTGGATGGATATATGTCATTCTATATTGACTTTTACTAAGTCTATACATAGTAAAGTGAAAGAAACATTTGTGACAATTTTACAAAACATATATTTGGCTATTCAATGAAGAAATAAACCCAATTAATTATCGGCATTATATTCAAAGTTTCATTTCAAAAATGATTTCTAAGTATTCTGTTAGTGGTGCAAGCAATCTTTATGTATAAATATTAATGTGGATTTATACAGCCAAGGGGTTAACTTTTGAAAAAAAATCTCCTCTACCTAAAGATAGCAATGATATATGAAATATAAAAAATGTTAACTAAGGAGACATTGCTGGGAGT
Organism: Macaca thibetana thibetana; assembly: GCF_024542745.1. Classification (NCBI taxonomy): domain Eukaryota; kingdom Metazoa; phylum Chordata; class Mammalia; order Primates; family Cercopithecidae; genus Macaca; species Macaca thibetana. The sequence continues at coordinate 57,365,182 of NC_065589.1, forward strand.
AAAATCACTGTAACTTATCTGTGGATTAGAAACATAAAACAAACATAAAACATTAAGCCACAGTCGATAAAATAAACTTGCTACAATGCGAGTCAAAAGTAAGCAGTTAAGGCCAAAATAGGGCTACTTTGGTGTAAGGAGAAATACAAATATTTATTTTAGACAGCAAACAAGAGAAAGTTTCATTGATTAAAAGCTGGAGGTAAGAATGGAGTTATCCTCATTAAAGAGGGTAAATACTTTTATTAGTTTTTGCCTTTTATTACTATTATCTGCTAACTGAGGTTGTAATTTAACTCAAAATTATTCACCAAGAGGGCAGAAAAAAACATTATTACTAGCAATTAAGCAAAAGCACCTTCACTCACTGTTTCTCTGCATGTGTCCCCATACCTTTAACTATCCATGGGAAGAGGCATTCCTAATTGATATGAATGGCATGATTTTGAATTCAGAGTCCAAAAGAACACGTAGAAGTAATGGCAAAATGAGAAAAGAGTGAGGAGAGAGTGAAACGGGTGAGAGAAGAGAGAGAATTTGAGAGAATTTTCAATCCAGAATAAAAAGTCACAGGAATGTGTCTAATAATTTAATAAAAAGAGCCAGCAAAATCAATGATTAGAACAGCAACTGATCTGATATGAAATGCATTTTAGATATCAGCCTGAAAAAAGTTAAAACCAGTATACTGAAAATCTTTGAGGAATTAAAAGAAGCCACTTATAAGACAGAAAAGAAATAGTCCCTTAAAATGCAATACATTGAATAAAATATAAGGAAGAATTGAAATTGAAGAACTCCACTAAAATGCTTGAAGTTAAGAAAGAAGATAAGAAATGAATCAGCAGTTAACAGATACGGAAGAAAATTTTGAGACTCCAATGAAGTTTTTGTTGTTTTCCTTCCTTTGCAATAACAACAACGCTAATTAGAACATTATGATGCACGTCTTGCTGTAGATCTGTGTGAGAGTTTCTCAAAATTTATATCTAGAGGTGAAATTGGTGGGTTGTTGAAATATACATATTTCATTTTGTAATTTGTTTCTAAATTATTTAATATATACATACCCAATTTATATCCACACAAATAGTTACATTTTCTTTCTATTTTAACAAGAATTGGAAACATGAAGGTTTTTTCCTATCTTTAGCAATCAAATCATTTTAAACTGGAAACCTACGGCTTTAATTCACATTGTTCATGTATGGACCACTGATAAGAATGTGTCGTGAACAGATAATTACATTATTACAATTCTGTGTGCCTAGGGTCCAAATTATAAATAAATAAGTTATTTTTTTCGGTGCAAGAATCTGGGAAAAGTTACCAGATATATTTGAATATAGCAAAGGAAATTAATAAACACATGGAATTAAGACATTAATTGAAAAGAAACAAGACACAATGAAAAATAGAGGGGATCAACAAAACCAAGTACTTATTCAAAAAACTAATATGATAATTAACAAACACTAGAGGGACCTTTTTTTGTTTTTGTTTTTGTTTTGAGATGGAATCTCCCTCTGTTGCTCAGGCTGAAGTGCAGTGGCACGATCTCTGCTCACTGCAACTTCTGCCTCCCGGGTTGAAGCGATTCTCCTACCTCCCAAGTAGCTGGGACTACAGGCATATGCCACCCCGCCCGGCTAATTTTTTTGTATTTTTAGTAGAGACTGGTTTTCACCATGTTAGCCAGGCTGGTCGCAAACTCCTGACCTCAGGCAATTCGCCCGCCATGGCCTCCCAAAGTACTGGGATTACAGGCATGAGCCACTGTGCCTGGCCAGGACTGATAACTTTAAAAGAGAAAAAACAAGATAATATTACAAACAAAATAATGAAAAACAGTACGATTTAAAGGTCATTTGTTAATACATTGAGCAAATTAATGTAAATAAATTTGAAACAAGTATAAAATTCACTAGGCCCAAACTAAGTTTGACCAATATTCCATAGAAGAGGTCATCAGTCTGCTTAAAATTGTTTCACAAAATAGAAAAAAAGATCATTTTACAAAACTCTTATAAACTTGATTATAACATTTTCTTCACAAGGAAAGCAGAAAGAAAAAACTGTAGACAAATCTCTTTCTGAATACAATTATAAAGTTATTATAAAATATTAGCCAGTTCAACTGGGCAGCGTTTTAAAACAAAACATATTATGTTCCAAAAGTTATTTATTTATCCCCAGCACTTTACAATGGCTCGACTTTAGGTAATCTATTATTTTGTGTGTATATATATACATATATATACACACACATATATTTGTGTATATATATATATACAGAGAAGAAAAAACCAACTTTTACACAAAATTAATTAAAGAAATATTTATTTGATATAAAATCTCATTTATTTACCAATATAAATGTCTTATCCTGATAAAAACCTTTGTAGCAAACACTATATATAATTGTGAAATTTTTAATAGCAGTTATACTATAGTAACAAGAAAGAAATAGCAGCCATTGTTTCTACTCAACAGTAAACTAGTTTTTATCTAATACAAAATGGTGGAAACAAAATTGAGAAATACTAAATTGCAAAGTAAGAGATAATACCATCTTTCGTTACAAATAAAATGAGAATCTATCAAAATAGCAACACAATTTTTAAATTACTACTAAAATTCATAGAAAAAATATTTTACAAATATTACTGGGTAAAATATAAATACAAACGTATATGTTTTAAAAATAAATAAATATAACCTATATATGACAATATTTAGAATATAGAAAACATAGTAGGAGAATTTTTTTACTCTCATTATGAAATAAATAAGATATAGCTTATGATGAAGCTTTAAAATTATGTGTAATCTCTACCTCTAGGTTGGAAGAAATGCTTTACAACATATCAATTGCAAAACAAACCTAAAAAATCCAGATTTAAAAAAATAGCTTAAAGGAAATTATGACCAAAAATAATAAATTAAATTAACATCAGACAAATTAAGCAGTAAGACAAAAACTTTTCTACCGATAAAGAAGCTCACTTTAAACAACAAATGATTTAATTCACCAGAAGATAGACTCATGTAGAATATACAGCTATGCACCTAATGATACAGACACAAAAAGAAAGGCAGAAAACACAGCTAAAGGGAAAAAGCAACAATTAATAATCATAGTTACATGTTTCTAGACACATTTTTAAATTGCTGACAGGGTAAAAATAACAGTAATAATACATGAGATCTATAAACTGTAGATCTATAAATTATAGGAAGCATCACCTATTCAAAATTACATCACCAAACAATCACAGAATCCATATTCTGTTTATGTGAAAATAGAATATTCATAATATTTGTCATCAAGTAAGAATTAATAAAAAAGATGAATAATTTAAAATATGCTTGCCAACTATAGTAGAATCAACTAGAAAAAAATTTTAAACAATAATTAATAATTCTTATCTTTCTGGAAATTAAAAAAAATTTATTATTCTATTGATCAAAGAAAAAATCACAGTTAAATTGAGAAAATATTTTCAGTTGAATGATACAATATATAAAAACTAACAGGATACAGCTAAAGTAGTTCTTAAGGAGAAATTAAATATTTTTTCTTTCTTTTTTTTTTTTTTTTTTTTGAGATGGAGTCTCGCTCTGTCGCCCGGGCTGGAGTGCAGTGGCCGTATCTCAGCTCACTGCAAGCTCCGCCTCCCGGGTTTACGCCATTCTCCTGCCTCAGCTTCCCGAATAGCTGGGACTACAGGAACCCGCCACCTCGCCCGGCTAGTTTTTTGTATTTTTTTAGTAGAGACGGGGTTTCACTGTGTTAGCCAGGATGGTCTCGATCTCCTGACCTCGTGATCCGCCCATCTCGGCCTCCCAAAGTGCTGGGATTACAGGCTTGAGAAATTAAATAATTTTAAAGATATAAAAACTGTAAATAAATTAGTTTCTTCATTTCTTTTTCAGGTCTTTCACTATTAATATATAGAAATGTTACTGGTTTTTGTATATTGATTTTGTATGCTACAACTTTACTAAATTCATTTTGCATTTCGTCCCAGGGATGCAGGGATGGTTTAACATACACAAGTCCACAAATGTGATATATCACATAAACAGAATTAAAAACCAAAACCATATGATCATCTCCATAGATGCTGAAAAAGCATTCAACAAAATTTAGCATCCCTTTATGATAAAAACTCCCAATACACTAGACATAGAAGGGACTTACACCTCAAAATAATGAAAGCCATATATGACAGACCCACAGCCAGTATCATACATACTAATTGGGAAAGGTTGAAAGCATTTCCCCTGAGAACAGGAAAAAACAGAAAAGGATTCCCACTGTCATCACTCCTGTTCAACATAGTTCTAGAAGTCCTAGCCAGAGCAATTAGGCAAGAGAAAGAAAGGGCATTCAAACTGAAAAAGAGTAATTCAAACTATCACTGTTTGCAGATGATGTGACCCTACATCTAGAAAATCCTAAAGACTCCTCCAAAAGGCTTCGAGATTTGATAAGCAAATTCAGTAAAGTCTTAGGTTACAAAATCAATGTACACAAATCAGTATCCCTGCTATACACCAACAACTAACCCGAGAATCAAATCAATAACTCAGTCTCTTTTACAACAGCTGCAAAATATGAAATAAAATACCTAGAAATATACTTAACCAAGGAGGTGAAAGATTTCTGCAAGGAATATTAATTCTAACAGTTTTTAGACTGAGTCTTTAGGGTTTTGTATGTATATGATTATGTTATCCGCAAACAAGGACAATTTAACTTCCTTCTTTCCAATTTGGGTGCCCTTATTTTTTTATCGTGGCTAATTACTCTGGCAAGGACTTCCAGTATTATGTTAAATAAAAATAGCAAAAGTGGGTACTATTGCTCCAGATTATAAAGGAAGAGATTTCAGCATCTTTTGTTTAGTATGATGTTAGTTGTGGGTTTCTTATGTATGACCTTTATTAGGTTGATGTATGCTTCTTCTATACCCAGTTGTCTGAGGGTTTTTGTCACCAAGGGATGTTGAATTTTATCAAAACTGTTTTCTGTATTTACTGAAATAACCATATGGTTTTTATTCTTGTTCTTGATTTTGTTAATGTGCTGTATCACATTTATTAATTTGTGTGTGTTGAAGTATCCTGCATCCTTTGGATAAATTTCACTTGATTATGGTAAATGATCTTTTTATGTTGTTGAATTTGATTTAATCATCAGAGAAATGCAAATCAAAACCACAAGGAGATATCATCTTATTTCAGTTAGAATGGTTATTAATAAAAACACAAAAAACAAATTCTCTTGAGAATGTAGGGACAATACATTCCTACATTCTCTTGAGAATGTAGGGACCATAACAATACAAATTGGCAGTTAAAAAAGATAAAAATGGAAAATTATTGCATTTCCTATATTTCAATGCATTGAACAATAATCAGAAGGCACAACTTCATTCTGATATATGTGACATATAAAATTGGCAAATTCCTCAAAAGACATAATTTGCCAAAAAAGCCTACAATTCTCTTACATACTGTTGATGGAGATATGTTTGTTCACCCATTATGCAAAACAGCATGGAGGTTCTTAAAAATATTAAAAACAGAACTACTATATGATGCAGCAATCCCATTACTGGTTATATATCCAAAGGAAACGAAATCAATATGTTAAAGAGAAATCTGCATTCCCATGTTTACTGCAGTGCTATTCACAATAGCCATGATATTGAATTAACCCAATGCCCAACAATAGATGAAAAGATAAAAATGATGTGGTCTATATACAATGGAATACTCTTCAGCCATAAAACAAAATGAAACTCTGTCTTTTGAGGCACCATGGATGAAGTTGAAGGACATCATATCAAATGAAATAAGCCAGACATGGAAAGACAGATACCATATGATCTCACTCTTATGTAGAATTTTTTAAAAGGTTGGCTTCATAGAAGTAGAGTGTAGAATAATGGTTACCAGAGTCTGAGGAGAGTAGTGGAGATGTGATACTTGAAGAAGCTAGTCAATGGGCCAAAATTATAGTCAGAAAACATAAGTTTGGTGCTCTCTTGCAAACTAGGGTGACTATAGCAGATAATGTAGTGTATATTTCAAAATAGCTTGAAGAGATGACTTAAAATGTTATCGCCACAAAAAATGATAAATATTTAAAACTATGAATCTGCTAATTGACTTTATTTGACCATTATAGAATGTATACCTGCATTGAAACATCACACTGTACTTCATAAATATGTACAATTTTGTCTATCATAAATACAATGTTAAATAAACAAATTTATAATAAAATAATTCCCATAGCTTCTGTATCAATTTGCAAGAAGTTAAAATAGAAAATTTAATCTAAATAATTAAAAGAAAGAAAATAATTAAGATAAGATTAACAATCAAACAAGTAGAAAACCAACTATAATAGGGAATAAAAAGCCTAAAGTTGACCCTTTTCTAGCAGCGTGATCAAGGAGGCAGAAAACAAACCATAACAATACAAACTGGCAGTTAAAAAAGATAAAAATGGAAAATTATTGCATTTCCTATATTTCAATGCATTGAACCATAATCAGAAGGCACAACTTCATTCTGATATATGTGACATATAAAATTGGCAAATTCCTCAAAAGACATAATTTGCCAAAAAAACCTACAAGAATAAATTTTCAAATGTAAATATTTCCTTTTCTACTAATGATATTAAGTATGTTTTAGAACTTTCTGACAAAGACCCCTGGGTACAGATGGCTTCACTGGCAAGTTATTTCCAGCATTTAAAAAGAAAGGAACAGCAACTTTATGCAGATATTTCAAGATAAATGAAAAAAAGGAAATCTTCCAAGTCTTTTTAAAGCCAGTATCACCTTTACCCAGACATTACAACAAAAAAAAAGTAAAATGTTTAAATATCGATGTCTTTTACAATCCCTTAGTGGTTTTATTTTTTCTCCCAAGTTTAAAAGATTGTAGTACATTGGAAAATAAGACAGTATAATGAATGACATTACCATCTAATCTTTCAATAAGAAATTTGATAAAATTTACTACCCATTCATGAGTTGAAGTCGGTAGGATTCTAGGAATGTTGCTATATTGTTGAAGGCTTATTAGAACTACTTAATTTCAGTTCATTGCACTGCTAGGTAAATAATAAATGCATTACTAATATTAAAGACCAATAATCATCTCAATACATAATAATGGGTAATTTATTTGATATAGATGATTAAATTTCTATGGAACAATAAATAAAATAATCAAAAGCACCTCTTTGTCATTCTTCAAGATACATTAAATTTTTCCAAAGCATTGATAATCAGATTAGATGTGAAAATTAGCAAGTTACTATGATGAACTAAGATTTTTTTTGAAATTACATGTATTACCTTTTTTAATGTATTTTATTTTATTTTGTTATTATACTTAATCTGTGATTAAATATATAATTTGGAATGAGTTTAATCCTCTATTCTTCTTACTGAAAAATCTTTCAGAGATGTCAACCACTTTGACCACTGTATGCAGCTTTACCCTTTCTGCTTGGCTTCAGGGTAGCTCTATCTCAGTGTTGTGAGTACTATTAACAATATTAGGAATGGTCTAGAAGGGAAGACAGTAAAATAGTGTTTGTGAACTGGGTTTCTCATTGTCCCTGCCTATTACCTTGAAATTATCTTCAGTACTTCTCCTGTAGCTCATTCCACTGGCAGGCTCTTATGCCTGTTTATAATAAACCATACCAGCTCCGTGTAGCACAGCTGGTGCTACTTGTTAAAGCACACATAATTCTCTGTTGTAGACAGCATGGTCTTCATCCAGAATCTCAGGGGACTGTATTGTGATTTGTCCAGTGAAGCTTGATAGAAACCTCCCACGTTTTCCACCACTGATATGTTCTAAATAATAGGGCCAGCCAGTGTGTATGACTCAAGTAGCAAGACTGGATACATCTGCTCTAGGGCAGTTTCCTCCTCTGAGTTTCATTCAAAGCTATTAGCCTTCTGTGACAGCTGACATAGGAGCTAAAGCAGTATTTCTCCTGTAGAATGTGCTGTCTTCACAATCAGAGGAGACCTATCAGAAACTGTACTGTACTGTTTGTACTAGGGGATGCAAAGTCAATTATATTTTAGTTTTGATTTATTAATCTGCATTGGGCAGCTCAACTTTTATACATGTAGTATTGCTTCAGATACAATACATTAATATCATAAATAACACTTAAAATCACTATAATGCTAATCTCATGATTGTGAGATTAAAAATTATTCTTAAAATTAATTGATTTGAGATATATTTTTCAAAGATATAATCAGATTGTTTCCAGCATTTTTGTCTCTAAAAGTGAGGTGAATTAGATGAGCCTTATAATTATTACCAGATATTTCAGAATATTAAATATAAAACACTCTTTCTGATCTAAGATCAAGTGCAATGTGAAGAGGTAAGTGAAACTAGAAGACAGTGAAAACCTGAATGACCAAATACAAAGCTTGCAGTATACATCTTTGTAGTTATTATTTATTTCTCTGTCATGTGATACCTGTTACTGAAATTTTTATTAACTATATATAATGTGTAGGATACCACTGGATGCTGAAATCAATTTATTCTGGATTAAAAATATATTTTTTACAAACACTTATGGACAATTTTAGTAAGAAGACATTTATATTCACCCCCTTAGGAGAGATAACAGGAAAGCAACTAAAGAGGTGTATAATATGGTGTGTGTGTAAAACATAAAATACAGCAAATTTATTGGTACTTTTTCTATCCATTCTTCTTCACTTCCAGGAGAGTGAATCAGTGTGAATTAACATTTGTGAGAAGAGATAAATATTCTCTTGCTTTGAGCATAGGATAGCTATTTTTGCCTGAAATCCCATATTTTCTGCAGTTATGTTTCTTATTCTTATGTATACCAATTATTTTAGTAATGTTTGTAAATTATTGCTAATGACTACATTCTAAGGAACAGTTCTTTTTCTCAGACACTTCACAATGGTCTTTCTTTCTAGATTCAATCTAATCTCCTATCAATGGGGTTTCTTTGTTGTTTTCAAAATGGCCTTCTGAAATAATCAAAAGGACCATGTTATTTTCATAAAAATAGCTCTTGGTGACCTGACGTAGCTAATAGAAAATCAAGCAAATCAGAATGATATTCCAGGCTCTTCATGATTTAGACTTGTTAAAGTTTTTATCCTCCATACTAGTCACTCCTTTAACACACTCTGCCTAAATTCTGGTCATACCAATCAATAATCCATCTAGTAATCACTGATTAATTACTTAAACCAATTAAGAGAAGAAAATTCATAGAAACCTGTAGAAACATGAGACTTTTAAGATCTTTATCAACCAAAATGCTATCTACCCTTCAATACAGGATAGAAGCATCGGCTTCTCTGGTTAGCCCAATATGCCTCAGGTTGTTCTTTTAAGTGTTTTTGTAGCAAATAAAAAAAAAATGTAAATGTGGATTTATCTCCAACCTTTACTTATAGGTTTGAGAAAATAGCCTGTTCATTTAGATTTGTTTACCGAATGTTTTTCTGGCACACAGTAGAAGTTCAAAAATGTATTTAGCATTAATGAGTTATTACGATCAGAAAAAATTATAAATCTTATTTATTATAACATATTTTCCAAGTATTTAGAGGAATTTGCCAAAGTAAGCATTTCATACAGGCCACCTTGACAATAGCATTTCTATTTTCTGCAGGTACAAAGATGGTGGATATAATTGTAAATCTCATTGACAATAACATTGTTGCGTATTACTTTATGTTAACTATACCTCAACATAAAAATAACATGACAACAGATCTTCATGTCTAGGCCAGGTATGTGCACCCTAAGATTCAGTATGCAACATATATCATAATAGAAAAACCTCTGCATTTCATAAAGCAAGACATGCTAATGAATAGATAGGCAACTTTGGATAATCCTTTAACACTTCTTAAAATTCATCTTACACAAAAATAACGTTTGGAATCAGATCCCTCGTAGTTTTGAAATTGTAATTTTGCCTATGCTTTAATAAAACATAGCGAATGTGATTCTGACCAATTTGTTCCTAGTTCAATGAAACAGCTTGTTAATATTGAACACTTAGGAAATGTCAGAAAAGAGAGGACCAGTGCCTGCTCATATAAATATAAGTACGTGTTATGTGGGGATACTTGCAGTTAGAGATGCAGCTCTTCAGAGGCTTTTTCATGCTTGCTTTTGAACAAGAGTACACAAATCTAGAAGACAGGATATGCTATGACATTTCTCTTTTTAAATCCAGAAAAATACTTAATAAAAGTGCCAGTTGACATTTTAATCACCTTATTTTAGACATTTACTGAAAGCGTTTGATGACTTGAAAAGCAGTGAGTATTTTCTTAGTTATGTATGAGAGCTGATAGATTTTCAACAAACTGTTTTTCTTTGGTGAAATCGAAATTAATTTTCTCTTCCTAGACCATTAACCTGTCAGACTGAACAAATATTCCATCATATGATTGCATCACTTTTCATTTCAATCTTGTGATAAGGTGGGAAAAAATTCTAAAAAACAACTATCACCGACTAAGAGGCATTGATTGAATATACAACTTCTTTGCCTGCTTGGTCCTCTAAATCATATATGGACTGCAATCTCATTCAAAAAACACTTTACGTTATTTATACTTTATCCTATTTTTTGGAATAAGTTACAGGATACTAAATATATGGGATAGGGAAAAAACGTCAGTTGAAATCATTTGCATAGCTAAGAGCACAGTCACTTAACACACAGTAGGCAATAAAGATTTCATCCATAAATGCACATGTGTATAGGGATGCCTATGTATATGAAGATATATTTCACATCTGTAGTCCATATTAGTGCATGTATTTACAGATTTATCCTTCCACATACATAGTACATGCCATAGACACAAACACACACACAAGGGTCTTCAAAAATAACATAAAAATGCATATTTTACAAAAACTACTGATGGATTTCAAAAAAACTTTGCACCAAAATAAACTTATACACCTTGTTAAAACATGTATAAATAAGATCTAGTCTGACTCACTAAGATGGGTAAGACATCAGTTTGAAAAAAGCCCTTGTCAGAGCAACATGAATTCTGCTAAAATTGAAGCAAGAACAAACATCAAATTATGGTGTAGCTTGGGTGGAAGAAATGGTAAAATCATTGATACTTTATGAAACGCTTTATGGGGGAAATGCCCCTACCTCCCAAATTAGCAGTATACAAATGAATAATCCATTCTAAGAAGGGACAAGACAATGTTGAAGATGAAGCTTGCAGCGACAGATCATCCACATCAGTTTGTAAGGAAAAGTTCATCTTGTTCATGCCCAAATTGAAGAGAATTGATAACACCAGAAACAATAGCCAACACCACAGGCATTTCAATTTGTTCATCTTACATAATTCTGAGTGAAGCCTAAAGTTAAGCAAACTTTCCATTCAATGAGTGTCAGAACCATTGCACCCAGATCAGCTGAGGACAAGATCAGAATTTCAATGAAATTTTAAACAAGTGTGATCAAGATCCTGAAGTATTTCTTCAAAGAATTATATTAAGAGATGTAACATGGCTTTATCAGTACAATCCTAAAGACAAAGCACAATCAAAGCAATGGCTACCAAGTGGTGGAAGTGGTCAATAGCAATGGTTCTGGCAACAGTTTGTGGGGATGCTGAAGGCATTGGGCCTTTCTGGAGTGCCAAACAATAATAACATGTTTATTACAAGACTGTTTCAAGAAAGTTAACCAAAACTTTAGCAGAAAAAATGGCTGAGAAACATGCACCAGAGAGTCCTCCTCCACTATGTCAATGCTCCTGCATATTTCTTTCATCAAACAAGGGCCATTTTGCAAGAATTTCGATGGGATGTCATTGGGTATCTACCTTACAATCATGATTTGACTATTTCTGAATTATTTCCGTTTCCTAATCTTAAAAATTCATAAAGAGAGCCCTTGTTCTTCAGTTGATAATGTAAAAAAGATTGCATTTACATGGCTAAATTTCTAGGAAGCTCAGTTTTTTAGGGATAGACTAAATGGCCAGTTTCATTGCTGCAAAAGTGTTTTGAACTTGATGAAGCTTTATGTTGAGAAATGTTTTTGGAATTTTTATATTTTAATCCCTTTTTTCATGAACATTTTCTTAACATTAAATATTTAATCACCTTTCTTTAAGTTGAGAGATTTCTTCTATTTTTATCTTTTAATTCAATTTTTCTATGAAATTTTTAAAGTCCCCTCTTATATGTACACCACATATATCTGTGTATAAATATATATAATGTATGTGTTAATGTGTGCATATGTGCATGCATGTACTGTACACACATGCTATTACACATAGACAAATACACACACTCAATAATAGAATTAGCTAGATTTTAATTTCTGATCACTTGAAAATTACTATCATTTTAATATAAAAAATATTGCTATTAATAATGCTTAAGCATCATAAAATCCATACTAGATACTCTGTCTGAAAATTCAAAGTTACGGTTATAAATTTCTATAGAAAACTATATCTTTCATATTATTTGGAAATGTGCGTGTCAATTATATATTAACATTATTCCCTAAAATATCATATTTCCCAATCTTCTTAAATAACATAAAGTTCAAGGTACTCACTGATTTAATACATACATGCAGCTTCAGTCAAATTTTAATGCAGAGCTAGTCATGACTAGTAGCTCCAGAAATAGCAACTGGGTAAAAATATATAATGTTGCAAGAGTTAGTGGTTGGTGAAATTACATTTTGGAATGGAAATTCGATTTTAAAGTAAATGCTAACATCCTTGCTATGACAGATGGACTCAGCAGCTTTAGAGTGGGTCCCTGCTGTCTCTGTCACACTCTTGGCTGTCTTGTGTAGGCTTCAGCCCTTCAAGCAATAATAGCCTCTGAGAAGGCAGAGGGATAATGCACACCTTAAATAGCTATAAGTCATATGAGTCCAGCTAATTAATATATACCATCAGATTTTTAACTACTAGCCATTTACCTGAAAATTATGACAATTGTTAAAAAAAAGTTGGATAATCTGCAGTAGAATGCCACATGAAAATATTTTCTATAGCTGTTATACCTATATTATATCTTAAAGTAGATTTCCTCCTTCTAGTTTTCTATTTTTACCTATAGTGCCTCCATTCTTGGTAAATGGTAATTCTTAAAAACAGTGGAATGGGTGTATTGCTGTTAAAATATGAGAATGAAACAGTAGTATATAGTTAGCAGTTTGGAACTCAGGAGTGATTATATATTTCTGGGATAAAAAAAGTGAAATATGGAGAATTGTTTCATAGTTTAGAACAACCCAAACCTCTCCTCATCTTTTCAATTATATTTATTATCCATTTATAAATATAATCTATCATATATATAATGTATATGTCTTTTCAATTATATTTACTATTGTAGATAGTAAATGTAGATGTGCAAAAGAGAATCATTTTAATTTCAACTTTTATGTTTTAATTTAAAAGAAAATAAAATGTAAAAATTTCATATTTTAATTTTTACAATAATGTAGTTATGAATATAAACTAAAGTTTTCTAAACAGGGTAATGTTGGAGATGGTTCAATCAGAAGTGCAGAATTATGAAGTGGCGATGATGCCATTGCTTAAACTATATAAGTTAATTACTCACTTCAGTCATGTCAGTTTTGTTGGAAATTGACCCAGAAAAGATATATAGACTTACTATATATCTTTTAATAATAAATTTACTATTTACTATAGATTTACTGTAATAGATTTACTACAATAAATTTAATAATAGATTTACTATTGATTATAGAGAGTAAACATAATTCAAAAGATATATAGACTTACTACACATCTGATATATTTGTGATAACTGAAATTTTACATATAAAATGTCAAACCAATTTGACATTCAGTAGAAAAGAAAAAATCTAAACCAAACAGAACAGAGTTGTTGATATCATTATAGACAGAATCTGTGGTGGCTACACAGAATTTATCATTTTTTAAATCTTTTGTTTGTTTGTTTTACTTTAAGTTCCAGATACAAGTGCAGAATGTGCAGGTTTGTTACACAGGTATACACGTGCCATGGTGGTTTCCTGCACCCATCAACCTATCATCTAGGTTTTAAGCTCTGCATGCATTAGCTGTTTATCCTAATGCTCTCCCTTTTCCTTGCCCCCCACCCCCTGACTGTCCCCAATATGTGTTGTTCCCCTCCCTGTTTCCATGTTTTCTCACTGTTCAACTACCACTTATGAGTAAGAACATGGGGTGTTTGGTTTTCTCTTCCTGTGTTAGTTTGCTGAGGATGATGGCTTCCAACTTCATCCATATCCCTGCAAAGGACATGACCTCTTTGCTTTTTATGGATGCATAGTATTCCATGGTGTATAGGTACCACATTTTCTTTATTCAGTCTATCATTGATGGGCATTTGTGTCGGTTCAAAGTCTTTGCTCTTGTAAATAATGCTGCAATAAACATACATGTTCTTGTGTCTTTAGAGTATAATGATTTATCTTCCTTTGGGCATATTACCCAGTAATCAGATTTTGGGATCAAAAGAAAATTTTTGCAATCTATCCATCTAGCAAAGGTCTAATATCCAGAATCTACAAGGACTTAAACAAATTTACAAACAAACAAACAAACCCATCAAAAAGTGGGCAAAGATTATGAACAGATACTTCTCAAAAGAAGATATTTATATGGCCAACAAACAAGAAAGAAAGCTCATCATCACTGATCACTAGAGAAATGCAAATCAAAACCACAATGAGATACCATTTCATGCCTTTCAGAAGGGTGACTATTAAAAAGTCAAGAAACAATAGATGCTGATGAGGTTGTGGAGAAATACAATTTATCTTTTTTACAAAGTAGTTGCCTGTCATGATGTGGCATCTGAGATATGAAAGACAAAGCATAGGAGAATAGCATAGCCTTCTCTAATATAAACATTCAAAATACTTAAATTGACCTGTCTTCACCTTTGACTATTTTAAGAAATTATGGTATAATTTGGTCAGAGTAGGTCTAGAATGTGGCACAGAAGTAGTAGGTAGGATATACATAATAGGTGGATATTAGTTACAAATCAGATATAGTAATCTAAGCGTTGCTACCTTGTGACACTTACCATGCAAAGTGGGCATGGGTCTATTTCACAATATCACATTTAGCATTGAGAATACTGATAAATAGACTTTAATTGGTAGAGTTGAAATTCAAAAGTCAGCATACAAACACAGAAGTCATCTAATCCTCACTGTGTCTCACAGAGAAGTGAGCTGGATGCACGCAGTGAGAACACATGTCTCCCAGTCATGAGCCCTGCAGTCCCTTCCCAAACTTCCCAGTAGGAAGACAAAAGATTCCACGGGTACCAGGCAATCTGGGTATAGATGCCAACAATTTATGGTATTTGTCTTAAAAACATCAGGGACCCTGCACCTAAAGATTCGATGCTTAAGAAAAGCTGAATTTAAATAAAATTCCTTCACAGGAAGTTAGAAGCCTTCTGTACTAGTTAGCTAATTGTCAAGGCAATGCAAAGTAAGCTTTCTGGATCAATTTCCAACAACACTGACATGACTGAAGTGAGTAATCAACTTACACAGTTTAAGCAATGGCACCATCACCACTTCATGACTATACTTTTGATTGAATCACCTCCCACATTACCCAGTTTAGAAAACTTTAGTTTATGTTCATAATTACATTACTGTAAAAATTAAAATATAAACATTTTAAATTGTATTTTCTTTTAAATTAAAATATGAAAGATGAATTTAAAATGATTCTCTTTTTGCACATCTGCATCAGTATAGCTCTATATCAGTTTCTGTTATGGCACCATTCCCGTTACTATTAAATGTTTACTTATTCAAAATGAATAAAATCATCACTATTAACCACTTTACCATTTCAAAATTTTTAATGGGAAAATATAAAAGATTAAAATAATCTCAAGACCTTGAGAAAATAAAAGGAATATGTATTTCCTGTCACATAACGTTACTTACCTAAAAAAAGGAAAAGGTACAAAAATGTGTACTTTTTGTACCTTTGTGACCTTCCTCTGCTCTTCTGATTTATTAAGAAAACAATTTATAAATGAATAAAAGTGAAGAGAAAAAAGAGTGGGATTTACTATCTTTGGAGATTAAAACAAAATTAACATAATTAAATTTATTAACTTGTAAAATAAACATTTTGACATGTAAAAGCACAAAATTTAAAAATCAGTACATATTTTCAAGAAAAAATACTAAAAAGATATTATGAAGGCATTATTGCCTTGGTATCTGTGCCATGCATTGGATTTTTTAAATATAAAAATTATGTCACATATTTTTGGTTTCTGACACATTGAATGGTACCCCCTCTCACTGCAGAAACCATCGCAATTAAATTTTATTATGAAGGATGAGGTTTATGAATAAATAAATTCAATCCTTGTTGATGTGTTTTAACCTTTATTATTTAATAACTAGGGTTATCAGCTCTGCAATATCTTGAATTAGGTGATACCTTTTAACACCAATACCTGAATTTAAAATTCATATTCCCAGTAGGTATCATCTTAGAAACTATAAATTCTATATGGTCTTCTATTATAAAGGACTAATCAAGTTTAGTGTGATCTTAAAAATAATTCAGTTGTCATAGCTTTATGTTTTCTTAAATATAATATATACTTTTATAGTTATTATCTATAATTTTTAATAGATCTCCTTGGTCAAAATCACAAAATAAAATGTAAAAAACTAGCGTGTAATATGTTTTACAGTTCAAAGATTTGTTTAATTCATTTTTCCATTGAATGAATAATGACCAGTATTGAAGGCACAGCAATAAACTTGTCCCTAGAATAAGATAAAGAAATTGGGGCTTTGTCTACACAGCACAATTTTTTCCCAGTAGATATAGAAACATCACATGTAGACATTTTTCTACAAATTTAATTAATTTAATACATATTCGATTTGATTGACTGTTTTTTGTCCTTTAGATTGACTAGTAAGTTGTATAGAGACAATTAGAATGGCATTATTGGGTAAGTAACCTACCAAGAGTTTGGGACTTCATATCTGTAATGTTAGACTCTATAGATCACAATTAACAGGTATATTTCTGAGATGTTAAGATTTAGGAGGATTTCTTTGTAAACTATCCCCTTCAATATTGCATCCAACAGGGGCCTATTAGTGGCAAATTCTTTCCATCTGTTGTTCAAAGCAAATGTATTCACTTAATTCTCACTCTTTAATGATGACATAGCATCGTATGTGGATGAGGGAAGCTCACTTTCACTTGTGGGAGTTGATCAGGGGCATTGCCCTTCAACTCTAGGTTTAGTGGCATCCTGGGGGTAACTTGAAATCAGCCATTGTAATAGTATTTACACCATATTATACAACAAATCAGAGTTAGCAAGCAATACCCTATCCCCAATCCTAAAGAGGCGGTATATACCGAGACACCACCAGTATATTCACAGTTGAACTCCTGAGTTAGACTAAGAGTGCATATATTTTTGCTTAAATACTTATAGCCAGATATTCTTGCAAAATGGATATAAATAATAACGATCCCACAAACAGCATATAACATTTTGCTTCTTCATTCTTTTCAAAATCTGATATTGTCCTACTATTAAATTTTAGCTATTCTGGTGGAGTCATAAACATATCACATTGTGATTTAAAATATGGATTTATTTGTTGAAAAATAATTAGCAACTTTTCATATGTTATTGCTCATTTGAGTATCTTCTTTGGTGAAATACCTGTTCAAATCTTTTACTCACATATTATTGGGCTGTCTTTTATTTTATTAGAGATTTGTACAAGTCATTTTTACATTCTCACTGAGTGTTCTCTCTTGTGTATGTATTGCAGATATTTTTTCCATTCTGTAGCTTGTTTTTTCACAATATTAAGTTTTCAATAAATAGAAATACAAATTTAATACAATACAAAACATATATTTTCATTTTTTGGCTAGCACATTCTAAAAAATTATTGCTTTATAATTTTTGTTTAGTTTTGTAGTCCATATGGAATTTATTTTCTGCATGGTATAATATAGAATTCAAGTTATTTATTTATTTTGGATATGGGTACCCAACTGACACACCATTATTTACTGAAATAATTATTCTTTCCCTGTAGTTTCTTTCACTACTGAAAGAAAGAATTATTCTTTCTTTCGGTAGTACTTTTTATCATGAATTATATATGGGATTTTTCTGGATTTTGTTGCTTTGTTGGTTAAATGTACACATCTGTCTTAATAGCACCTGTTTTAATTGTTTTACTGCATAATAAATCTTGGTATCTGCAGCCTTGATTTTCATCTACAGTATTTGGCCATTAAAAGTTATTTAAATCATCATAAAATTTTAGAAACATCTTGTTCAATATACTCATAAAGCACTTCTGAGAATAGAGGAGAAAGATCAACTTTCTGTGTAACCATGTGAGGAGTTCTATTGACCCACTCCTCAGTGAAACTGGTGAAAACTATTAAACACACTTGTGCACACACATGTGCACATCCATTAAAAGCCTCTAGAAATAGCCCTAACAGCAAACAGCAAATGAAGAAATAACAATTTAAGAAACTCTATGAAAATTTCTTGAGAAAGGCCAGAGTCTGTGGAATGTGAATTAAGTCAGTTTTATCCCTCCCTTCTACAAGCTCAGTAAGTAGGAAATTCCACTCTAGATTGCTACAACAAGGAACACAGGGGCCTCTCTCCTCAGGATTCTTGCTGGAGAGCTTTCTTCCCGGAAGAAACAAGACTTCAGGATTTCTCATACAGTTTCTAGCTGGGTCAGGATAAGTCCAGGTAACTTCAGTTGAAGATGGGGACTTCCTTCTTCATCCTGAACACCATAAATTGGGAAAATAATAATCTTTTTCACAAACAGATATGAGGCAACTGGATGACCACCTGATAAATAAATAAGTGGGATCCTTTCTGTTACACATAGTGAGACTGGCATGGGCTGGCCAGGAGAGGGGTCTCCCCTGGCCACTAGAATTATCAGGTGATGGTTTGACAATTATCACACTGCCTCTCTAAGAATGATAATTTGGCAGCCTCCCCAGGGTGCCATGGAGGGGCCATTTCCTGATGATCCACGGCTATTGGCTATTAACATTGAAGTGTTAATTGAATCCAGATGCCAGGGAGAAGAAACTTCCTGGGCATGCACACTAAGAGACAAAAAGGCGAAGTATGACCTTCGGGGTGCGCTCCACCAGAAAAAGGAAGAAAGTCTCAGATGGGTGCGAGTACAATTTCCTAAATGCACTGCATGTGCTCAATTCCTAAGGATAAGGGGGTGCTGCGAATGGGGGAAGCCCACCCTAAGGGAAGAATCATGGGAAAGAGGTGAGCCTATAAAGCCCTAGCATCGAGGTTAAAGGCTCTCTTCTCTTTGACCTTCAGGTACCCTCTTGGATCTCTTTCAAGTGAATTTTCCTTTCTTTCCTGTTCTAAAGCCTTTTTGAATAAACTTCCACTCCTGCTCTGAAACTCCTATTGATCTCTTTTTCTAGTTTATTCTTCTCAGTCTAATTATTTCTTCTGAGAAGGCAAGGACTGAAGTTACTGCAAACCTGCACACATATGCCACTGGTAACTCATGGTAACTGGGATCCCTTCCACTGTTAACACTTTCTTCAAACCATGTACCAATAAACCTCAAAATGGCTTAAAGACCTAAATATAAGAGTAAAAAGTGGCCAGGCGTGGGGGCTTACGCCTGTAATCCCAGCACATTGGGAGGCCTAAGCAGGAGAATCACTTGAGACTAATAGTTTGAGACCAGCCTGGCCAACATGGTGAAATCTCGTCTCTACTAAAAATACAAAAATTAGCCAGGCGTGGTGGTGCGCCTGTAAACCCAGCTACTTGGGAGACTGAGGCAGGAGAATCACTTGAACCTGGGAGGAGGAGGTTGCAGTCAGCCTAGATCGCACCACTGCTCTCCAGCCTGGGTGGCAGAGTGAGAGTCCGTGTCAAAAAAAAAAAAAAAAAAAAAAAAAAAAAAAAAAATGTGTAAACTATAAAATTCTTACCAGAAAAATATGGTTGAGTCTTCATGATCTAAGATTGGCAAAGAATTTTTAGGTATGGCAGAAAAGGATGAACAAGAGAAAAATAAATAAATATATTGAGCTTTATCAAAATTAAAATGTCTGTGGTTCAACGGATATAATTTTAAAAACGGATATCATTTTAAAAATACTAAACCTTTTTTTTTTCCAAGATGGAGGATTAAAGGTTTTCAGAGGACCTCAGCCACTCATAAATAGAAAGATACTACAGAAATATCAACACAATGAGCTTTAATTCAAGAAGGAAAACGGGAATCCACCAGAACTGTGAACCATACCCCATATCTCAGAGAGAACACCAGCAAACAACCCTGCGATGGCGTCCAGCTGATAAAAGCGAGTGAAGCCCCAGTACGAGAGACAGAGAGAGAGGCAGAGGGCTTCCCTCGTGATTCAACTTTTGACTTAGAATCATAGCAACCCAGGCTGAGGGAGAGCACTTCGATTCTCTCCAGCCCTGGAGTTAATGTGGAGAGAGACTTGAAGGTGCTATGATGGAAAGAGACCAGGAAAAACTGCATACATTTTCTCAGACCCAGGAGTGAAAGCAAGGTGCCATTTTTAGTCCGAGTACATACAAAGTCAATCATTGGTGGAGACCTGGCAGTGTGGCTGTGCAGGCATTTTACTCTGGGGCCGGAGACTGAAGTGTATGCTCTGGCGTGGGGTCGGGGTTTCCACAGCCAAAACTGTGGAAATCACCTTAGCAGTATGTGCTGGAATTGTGCTCTCCCCTGTCATAAGCCTGGGAGGAGAGTTGCTACAGCTGCAGTTTTCTATGGGAGACAAGACTTGCAGTAGGATTTAGATTGGCGACCTGGAACTGACTGGCTGCTGCCATTTCTGGGCATTGCACTCTGCTCCCCTGAGATCAGCGGGGCCCTCTCGGCTCAATCCCCAGTTAGAAATCCAGGCGTTTGGAGCACCTGCTTGCCTGGACCAACAGCCTGAGCTGCCCCACTTTTTCTGGACACATATGGTGGTGCAGTGAGGCTCTCTCTGCTCCATGCCGAGGTAGATCTCCAGGCATTTTAAGCACTCATTTGCTGGTTCAGCAGCCTGAGTTGCCCCAACATTCCTGGGCATAGATCTTGGTGTAGTAGGACTTTCTCTGCTCCATGCCCAGAAGATTTCCAGGCTTTTGGAACACCTGCCTAACAGGATCAGCATCCTGACCTGTCTCACTCTTCCTGTGCAGAGATCTTTGTGCAAGGGGACAATTTCTGCTCCACAAACAGGCAGATCTCCAGGCATCTGAAGCACCCACTCTGCTGGATTAGAAACTGAGGTTGTTCTCCATTCCTGTGCAGAGAAGTTGGAGTCAAGGAGGTTTCCCAGCTCAACGCCTAGGTTCACTACTGGGTGACTGGTGGCCACCTACTGAATAAACCCTTGGCACTGGTGCTTATGCCTGTCATCAGGGCATCTGCAGGAAGACCTTCCTGGTCTGGCCTCACTCTTCATGGCTCCTGCCCCTCCCTCACTGAATTTTGTTGAATGTCAGCAGAGATTGGTAGAGTCTTCAAGTTTTTGGAGAAGTAAGTAAAATGTATTCTCGAGAAACATCAAAATAAACATCATGATAACTTAAAATAATTTATTCAAAGAATTTTCTGAGGAAAATTGAGCAGCTCATAGGACTAAAATAAAAGCAGCACAAAAAAATGAGGCATATGAGCAAGAACCACCAGAAACATTAATTATAGCTCTACAAATGTTTTATATGTTAAATTTTCAGATGTAGAAGATAGTGCATTCAATATTTTGAAAAATAAAGAATACACATAAAAATAATTTCTAATTATTCAGAATTAAGAGAATATAGTAAATTAAGCAGCAATTCTGAGAAATGGCTAAATAAATAACTAATTATATAACTATAATATATTTATATATTAAGTATAATCTGCTTATAAAAAATTAATTATGATATCTGTAAAAGAAAAATGTAGCAGATATTAAAAATTCTATATTTAATAGCACACTGAATTGAGAATTGATGAATTGAAAGTAGATATTAAGAAGCTTAATAAAATGGACCACAAAGAAATAAAGAGGTAGAATAAACAAAAGACACAAAAAGAGACACCAAACACAGAGCGTGAAGTTCTAATCTCTGATTAAAAATTCCAGAGGGAAAATTGAGAGAGAGCTGGTGATCACTGAATTGTCACGAATTGTCACCCCTGACTAAATTCATGAAAATAATTGCAGTTGTCCTATTTCAAAGTTAAGAGTACATTTCATGGCAAAGGAGGAGAAAGAGATACCAGCTTTTTTTTCTACTTAATTTTTTTTTAGAATAAATATCTTTGTTATGATAAATGAGAGAGTGCAAATACTTTTAATTTGAGCTCAGTGAATACTTTTGTCTGATCTTGAATAGGAAAATCAATGGAGTCATCTTGAATACGGAAGTCAGTGGATTCTGAAGTTATGGGTAGTTATTGAGTTGGTCTGAGAATATATTGATACTGGTGAGCTTACCATCGTTTTGTAAATGTTTAAGATTGATCAATTAGTACCCTGAGAATATCCTGATGGGCTTCAGAAATTAGAATCGTATCAAATTTATCTAATATGTTAATATATAATTATGATAATGCATATGATATGTGTTTTATTTCCTTTTCATATTCTTAAAAGATGAAGGCTAGTCCAGGAGCAGTGACTCATGCCTATAATCCCAGCACTTTGGGAGGCTGAGTTGGGCAGATAATGAGGTCAGGAGATCAGGACCATCCTGGCCAACATGGTGAAATCCCATCTTCTAAAAGTACAAAAATTAGCTGGGTGTGGCGCCATGTGCCTGTAGTTCCAGCTACTTGGGAGGCTGAGGCAGGAGAATTGCTTGAACACGGAAGGTGGAGGCTGCAGTGAGCTGAGATCACACCACTGCACTCCAGCCTGGGTGACAGAGTGAAACTCCATCTCAAAAAAAAAAAAAAAAAAAAAAAAAAAAAAAAAAAAAAGGAGGCTAATAGGTGATTTTTTATATATTACTGTATGTATCTGTAGTACAAATATACTGAGTTGATTCATAATTCCTTCAGTGTTACTAACACACAGCTATTCTGATCCAATGACAAAATAAACAATAGCATAATAAATAAAGCTTAATATAAGATCTAGTTATTTTCAGAAATACAGAAAACAACTTTCAGGTTTTGTGTGAAAAGGAACCATTCTAAAACATATTTTGTGATTATTTTCCACAATGTGTGCAATTACAAAGTTTTGAGAACTTTGTACAATAACTTGAACTCATTAGTTTATGCAGCAATAACAATTTTGGCATGAGGTTAGTACTTCAGAGAGATAAAACAGATGAGCATGCAAAATTTTCACTGAATGAAAAGACAAGCCTCACAGTACTTTGAGGGAAAGGCTGTAACTGATGAGTATTTACAGAGAGTGACTTTAACTACAGTCAATTTATCTGCCCTTAAGGTTATTTGTACTGAAAGATTCCCCAGAATAGGATTTACAACTTGTGAAGATGAAAAGGTTTATAGAAAATCAAATTTTATGCATCTCTTTTTCATTAGTTTTTTTTCTCTCTCTGATGCAACAAAATTTACATAGAATCAAAAGTAAGTTGCAGAGGAACAAAACTACATGATAAGGATGCTACTTTCGAAAAGTTTCTTCATTTGCTCTCACCAGAAAGCATACATTGGATGTATAAATAGCACATAAAATTTCAGTTAAATCAAAATTTGTGTGATGTTTGTTTTGAAATTTGAGGACATTATGCTTCTAACACAGGCTCTAATAATGTAAAACAGAAAGAGCTAAAGTTTGTTATGTTGATTTTTAATGTTGTTTGATTTTGCCATAAAACAAAATAAATTTATGCTTAAAATTAAATTTCAAAATAATAATTGAACATATTAGGCAACTAGCTAGCAAACTGATAGTGATAAGAGAATATATTGATATATTAGATATATACTCAAGATTTCTCTTATATGGAAAGGGTATATTAATAACCTAATTGTTTTAATAATGCATATCTAAGATACCTAGTGAAACTATTTTCCATAAATTACTAGCAATTTTTCTTACATTAAGTTCTATATAAGTAGATTCTGTGGTGTTATGCAATAAGAATTGTAATTTACTAATTGTTAGTTTCTCTATAGCAATAACCAAATGAGTGAATATAAAAGTAGCAAAATAACTGAACTGAATTCACCTTGACTAATATAAATTTTAGTACTACAGAAAAATAAATCAATTTAAGTATATTTACAAATGACAACTAATTAAGAAACGCATACTAAATTTTAAAAATTTAAAACGATGTTTCTGTTAAAAATCTTTTTTCTTTTTAAAAGTAAAGGAAAATATGATTTTTTAAAGATGCAGTGGCAGGCCAGGCACAGTGAATCATGTCTGTAATCCTAACAATTTGGGATGATAAGGCTGGCGGATCACTTGAGGTCAGGAGTTTGAGACCAGCCGGGCCAACATGGCGAAACTCTGTCTATACCAAAAAAATACACAAAAAAATTAGCCGGGTGTGGTGGCGTGCGCCTGTACTCCCAGCTATGCAGGAGGCTGAGGCACGAGAATCGCTTGAACCTGGGAGGTGGAGGTTGCAGTGAGCAGAGATCGTGCCACTGCTCTCTAGCCTGGGTGACAGAGTGAGACCCTGTGTCTAAGTAAATAAATAACGACGCAATGGCACACGATAAGGATATTAACAGCTTCTCCTTGTTCCTCCTCCACTGGCACACTGGTAAGGTAACAAATGCAGCTAATACGATATAATGGTTTTTCTATTCTTCCCACAACTTTCTCTATGCTCAGAAAATCGTATATATCCATTTGCCTATTTACCTATGTAGCTGTAATACATTTATAGCAACAGTTTTTTAAAACTTCTTTCTCCTTTATAAACAAACGCATTATACAGAAAAAAATGCATAAAATATGATGAAAACCCTTGGTTTAATCACCCATCTTTATTACCTCTTTATATTTACATATAATACATATAACACATATAAATAATATACATTTAATTTTTCTATAGGTATTTGTAAAAATATGTAAAACATATATAAATATATTTTAAAAAGTATGTTTTCATTTTACACTTTAAAAGAAGCCAGGGAAAAATAGGAAAAAATGTAGATAGGAAAACAGAAAATAAACAGTAGTAAAATTAAGCCCAACTATATTAAAAGTTATATTAAAAATGCTCTAAATATTTCAATGCAAAAGTAGCCATTGTCAGACTGGATAAAAACAAGACCTAACTATATGGGGACTTAACCATACGTTAGGTTTCAGATTACATGAAAAAATGAACATACTAAAAAATAAATACACAATTAAGCAATATGAGTTAAAGCGTTCACTACTCTGAGTTATGAAAGGCCCCCAAATTAGTAAATGTATCAAATGTATCAACGATATAAATAACACTATTAGCTACCTTGTACATATTAAAAGTTACAGAATACTGGCCGGGCGCAGTGGCTCACGCCTGTAATCCCAGTACTTTGGGAGGCCAAGGCAGGTGGATCATAAGGTAGGAGATCGAGACCATCCTGGCTAACACGGTGAAACCCCGTCTCTACTAAAAATACAAAAAATTAGACGGGAGTGGTGGCGGGCATCTGTAGTCCCAGCTACTGGGGAGGCTGAGGCAGGAGAATGGCGTGAACCTGGGAGGAGGAGCTTGCAGTGAGCCGAGCTCGCGCCACTGCACTCCAGCTGGGCAACAGAGCTAGACTCTGTCTCAAAAAAAAAAAAAAAAAAAAAAAAAAAAAAAAAAAGGAATACTAATATTTATATCTTTTTTTATATCAACTCATAACTGTAGAATATACTTTTTTTTTTTTTTGAGACAGTCTCTTTTTGTTGTTCAGGCTGGAATGCAGTGGCACATCTTGGTTCACCACAATCTCCATCTCCCCGGTTCAAGCGATTCTCTTCCCTCAGCCACCAGAGTAGCCGAGACTATAGGCACGCCCCACCATGCCCTGCTAATTTTTGTATTTTTAACAGAGAACAGGTTTCACTATGTTGGCCAGGCTGGTCTTGAACTCCTGACCTCATGATCCGCTCGCCTCGACCTCTCAAAGTGCTGGGATTACATTCTTTTCACCAGAAATAGAATACACATGGGAAGAAGAAACACTGGGCCACATAACAGATAACAAAAAATGTGGATGAATTGAAATCATGCAAAGTGTTTTCTCTGACCATAATATATTTCAACTGGAAACTAATGACAAAAACACTTATGAAAAATCCATAGATATTTTAAAATTAAACTGCTCACTTCTAAACAAGTATTCATCAAATGAAAAAATAAACAGAGAACTTAAAAATACTTTGAAATGATTTATACTAAAAATTCAGCATATCAACATGTTAGATTTTATACCTTGCAGTGTTTATGTTAGGAAACAAAAAGCAATAATATAGAGTGTTCCAATTTAAGAAGCTCGAAAACAAAAAGGAAGTCTAACTAAAATTAGAAAGAAAAAATATATCATAAAAGCAAGAACAGAGACTAAAGAAATCAAAAGCAGACAAGGAAATTATGAAATCAATAATTAGTTCTTTGAAATAATCAATGAATTTGGCAAACTTCTAACCAGACTAAGAAGCACAGAGAAAATATACAAAGTGCCAATATCAGCAATATAAGATAGGAGATCCCGACAGATCCCATGAACATTAAAAGATAATAAAGAGTATACTAGGAAGAAGTTTGCAACAATAAATATGAAGGCTTTGATGAAAAAAAAAAGCATTCCAGGAAAGACATACATTACCTAATTAGAACAAAATGAAATAAAAAACCTGAACATGAAACCCTTCCTAATTCATTCTATAAAGTCAACATTCACCTGGTACCAAAAATAGACTAACATATTACAAGAAATAAGTAAAACCATAGACCTATACAAAGTATGAAATACATGTGAAAGTCCTTAACAAAATATTTCTATATAGAATCAGGTAATAGAAAAAGATAACACATAATAACCAATGTTGTGTTGTCTCAGGAATACAATGTTAGTTACCAAATGAAAATCAATCATAGTAATTTATCATATTAACAGTATAGTGAATAAATCACAGGATTTAGTATATTTATATGTGAGCACACAAACGTGTATTTAAGTCTATCTACTCATAATTTTCATTTGATTCTAATTTCCTTGCCTTTAGAATACCTTATAAAGTTTTTATATTATTGATTTCTCTTCTAACAATATTTTGGTCCTGATATATATTGTAAGTAGTTTATGCTAAGGTATGGTCACAAAATAGTATTAAATTATGTTAAAATATTACTAGAATATTATTAAATATTATTAAAATAGTCTAATATTATTTTCAGACATATTTAATTTTGATCTATTTATTGTCAACCATAATGAATACTGTAGTCTATTATTTTCAATGTAGATATATCTTTACATTTTTAACTTAAGTACATCTTCAAATTTGGGGTACACTTCAAGATATTTTTAGCTTTTTGATATGACAGTGTGTAAAAATAGTACATTATAAATATACATTTAACAAAAAAAATCACGGGTTCAATTTCATTTATACTGGATTTTTAATATTTCAAACATCAGCATACATGCATATTTTATTTTTCTATTGCCAAATAAAAGAAGAATATATCCTAGATTTTATATTTTGAGAACTCACAGAATATCTGTCAAATATCTTAATAACTGAAAGAAATCAAGACAGTCTTTAAATATATTTGATAGTTTTTAAATAAATCTGACACAATGAACACACTGAAACTACAATTGAGATAAAATGTCAGTGCATAAAATCAATTACCTATACTTGGACAGAATATGTAATTTAATTAATATTTGCCATACATATATATTATTTAGCATAGTAGTAGGAAGTATAATTGTTTAATATAGCAGACTTGTAGGAATTCTTAAAGTTCATTTATGCTGCCGTAAAAATTTAGATTTAGGGCCTCTGTCCACCCCCATTCAATGTGACTACCAGTCTCTATTTCCTCTGACTTCGTTACTCCCACAGTCCCCCTACCCCCAGTGCTGACATAGACCATAAATCATATGAGAATCCAGGAGTTGTGTTTTTGTTTTTGATTTTCTTT
Organism: Macaca thibetana thibetana; assembly: GCF_024542745.1. Lineage (NCBI taxonomy): Eukaryota > Metazoa > Chordata > Mammalia > Primates > Cercopithecidae > Macaca > Macaca thibetana. The sequence goes on from NC_065589.1 coordinate 57,393,487, forward strand.
TTACCTCAACATTTTATGGAGTTTTCTATATAGATAAGGAAAATCCATAAAGGTAAATAAAATAATTTTAAAAATAATAAAAATTTATACTACAAAAGAAAGATATTTCAAGAAGAAAAGAATACCACAGAAAAGAGAGTTGGGTGATTAGATAATGAATTGACTAAAACTGTAGACTATAGAGAATTGAGGGGCAATTTATAAAAAGCAAAAAGAGATTTCAGAAGTATGAGATATTCAGCATGAGATATTCAGAATAATAACTTATTTCTGTTTCTTGTTGTTTCCTCATAAGTCTCTGGTAAATGTTTCTATTAGTTTCTAAATATTCATATTCATATCTATATATTTTTCTTTCCTATGTCTAAGAGGTGTTTGTTTAAAACTGGCTTTAAAATGAGAAGTGTAGAAATCAGTTTTAATTAGAAGTCATCCATTTTCTCCATGTTATGAGAATAAAGGGAATAAAAACCAAAGAGTATAAGTACCTTGGTGCAAGATCGCCCCACTAAGGAAAAAGTGGAGCTAGAGAACAAGGTTTCTAACCTCTTGTTTTGATCGCTAGCTAGTTGACTATGCTACTCCAAAAATACAAGAGACTGTTCAAAAAGTGCCCCTTTTCTGTATTAGAAAAGTATTTGTTCAACTTTATTTCTTGGAATAATTCCAGCAAATTAATACTCAATTATACCTAATCAGCTAATCAATAGGTATTTTAAAATTTTATTTTCTCTACTAGTAAACCAGAACATAGGCTGTTGACCATTTTATACAAATAGAGAATTCAGAATCTATCACACTGTGAACCACTTTCTGTGAACTTCTGAGAATTTCTGATTGTATTCCAATAAGCAAAAATGCATTTTGAATTATTTTTAAAAATATACCTATAGAAGTCACCTTCAGAATATTATACAACCCATAAATTAATGATGCTAAGGCTTAAATTTTTCCCTTTCCCTGAAATTGGAATTTTTCCAGTGCTTTCAATACCGTGAGTCAGAATCCTGAGGCATATTTCTGACATCTGTATCACAGTTAATTCTCAATCATTCTCCAAGGCTTCCTTCACAAATACCTATTTAATCCTTTACTTATCTCTAGCAACAATTTATACCCCAGTCCAAGTAGTGTATTCCTTGCTTAGATTACTGCAAAAATACTCCAAACAATAAATAAATGTTAACAACAAAAACTTCAACTCATCAAGTATTTCTATTCTTCAGTATATTATCCATTCTATTATCAACATTTGTTTCTGTATTAGTTTATTTTCACAATGCTGTAAAGAACTACCTGAGACTAGGTAATTTATGAAGAAAATATATTTAATTGACTCACAGTTCCACATGGCTGAGGAGGCCTCAGGAAACATGGTGGAAGAGGAAGCAAGGCACATCTTTCATGGTGACAGGAGAGAAAGCAAGAGATCTGAGATCTCATGAGAAATCACTTGCTATCATGAAAATAGGATCAGGAAAACCACTCCCATGATCCAGTCACTCCCCTCAGGTCCCTCCTTTGACACAGGGGGATTACAATTTGACATGAGATTTGAGTGGGGACACAGAGCCAAACATTCCACCCTTGGCTTCTTCTAAGTCTCATACCCTTTTCACATCTCAGAACACAATCATGCCTTCCCAACAGTCCCCCAAAGCCTGAACTCATTCCAGCATAAACTCAAAAGTCCAAGTTCAAAGTCTCATCTGAGACAAGGCAAGGCTCTTATACTTGTGAGCCTGTAAAATCAAAAATAAGTTAGTTACTTCCAAGATACAATAGGGGTAGAAGCAGTAGGTAAGTACTCCTATTCCAATTGGGAGAAAATGGCCAAAACAAAGGGTCCACAGGCACCATGCAAGTTGGAAACACCTCAAGGCACTCAATAAATCTTAAAACACTTAAATAATCCCTTTTGACTTCATGTCTCATGTCCAGGTCACACTTATGCAAGAGGTGGGCTCCCTAGCCTTTAGGCAGATCTGCCTCTGTGGCTCTGCAGCGTACAGCCCCAACAGCTGCTTTCATGGGCTGGCATTGAGTGCCTATGGCTTTTCCAGGTGCATGGTGCAAGCTGTTGATGGATCTGACTTTCTCAAGTCTGGAAGAGTGTAGCCTCTTCTCACAGTTTCCCTAGGCAGTGCCTCAGTGGAGACTCAGCGAGGGGACTTCAATCCCACATTCCCCCTTCACACTGCCCTACTACAGGTTCTGTATGATGGCTCCGTCCCTGCAGCAGACTTCTTCCAGATATCCAGGCATTTCCAAAGCTCTTTGGGTGCACAGAAGACAAGCTTGAAACCATTTTACTCTCTAGGCTTCCAGGCTCTGTGATGGGAGGTGCTACTGTGAAACCCTCTGACATTCCCTGGAGACACTTTCCCCATTGTCTTGGCAGTTAACTTTCCACTCCTCTTTACTTATGCAAATGTCTGCAGCTGGCTTGAATTTCTCCCCAGAAAATGGGTTTTTCTTTTCTACCACATGGTCAGGCTGCAAATTTTCCAAACTTTCAAGCTTCGCTTTCCTTTTAAACCTAAGTTCCAATTTCAGATCATCTCTCTGTGAATTCATGTGCTTTCAGAAAAAGCCAGGTCATCTCTTGAAGGCTTTACTACTTAGAAATTTATTCTGCCACATACCCTAAATCATCTCCTCAAATTCAAAGTTCCACATATCTCTAGGACAGGAGCAAAATGCCACCAGTCTCTTTGCCAAAGCATAGCAAGAGTCACCTTTATTCCAGTTCCCAGTAAGTTCTACATCTCCATCTGAGACCTCCTCAGCCTGGACCTCATTGTTCATATCATTATCAGCATTTTGGTCAAAACTATTAAGCCTCCAGGAAGTTTCAAACTTTCCCACATCTTCCTGTCTTCTTTTGAGCTCTCCAAACTGTTCCAATCCACTACCCAGTTCTAAAGTCACTTCCAAATTTTCAATATCTTTATAGAAGTGTCTCATTCTTGGTGCCAATTTTCTGTATTAATCCATTTTTCTCATACTGCTATAAAGAACTACCTGGCATGATTTATGAAGAAAAGAGATTGAATTGACTCATAGTTTCGTATGACTGGGGAAACTTGTAATCATGGTGGAAGGTGAAGGGGAAGCAAGGCACATCTTACATGGTGGCAGGAGAGAGAGTGAGAGCAGGGGGAAGTACCAAACACTTTACAACGTCAGATCTCATGAGAACTTGCTCACAGGCATGAGAATAGCATGGGGAAACCACCCCCGTGATACATTCACTCCCACCAGATCCTGCCTTGACAAGTGAGGATTACAATTTGACATGAGATTTTGATGGGGACCCAAAGCCAAACCATATCAGATTACAAGACAAAAATCCAATTATGACATTATCTGGCTTACATTTTTCTCATGCTTCACATGCCTTTAGGATAAAACCCAAATCCATAAGTGCTGCTCTCAAAGTCTTTCCAGATGTAGTCACTGCCTCATCATACACCACCTACCCTTTATTGTCTTACTTTACCCATTGTTTCAAGTTTCAGGTAAAATGCCCCATCCATGGTATTCTTTTATACCTTAAACCAGCAGTTCCCAACCTGTTGGGCACCAGGGGCTGTTTTGTTTGTTTGTTTGAGATGGAGTCTCGCTGTGTCAACAGGCTGGAGTGCAGTGGCGCAATGTCGGCTCGCTGGAACTTCCTCCTCCTGGGTTCAAGCAATTCTCCTGCCTCAGCCTCTCAAGTAGCTGGAACTACAGGCATGTGCCACTGGGCCCAGGTAATTGTTGTAATTTTGGTAGAGACGGGATTTCAGCATGTTGGCCAGGATGGTCTCAATCTCTTGACCTCGTGACCCGCCCGGCCTCCCAAAGTGCTGGGATTACAGGCGTGAGCCACTGTGCCTGGCAGGGACTGTTTTATGGAAGACAATTTTTCCATGGACTGGATGGAGGGTAGTGGAGGGATTGTTCCGGTATGATTAAAGCTCATTACATTTATTGGACACTTTATTTCTATTATTATTACATTATCATATACAAGGAAATAATTATACAACTCACCATAATGTAGAATCAGTGGGAGCCCTGAGCTTGTTTTCCTGCAACTAGATGGTCCAGTCTGGGGATAATGGGAGACAGTGACAGATCATCAGCCATTAAATTCTCATAAGGAGTGTGCAGCCTAGATCTTTCACATGTGCAGTTCCCAGTACGGTTTACACTCCCATAAGAATATAATGCTGCCTCTGATCTGACAGGAGGTGGAGCTCAAGCAGTAATGTGAGTGATGGGGAGTGGCATTAAATATAGATGAAGTACTGGTCCATGGCCTGGGGGTTGGGGACCCCTACCTTAAACTCTTCTAACATAACACCTATTATGATTTACTATATTTGCCTCATTTCTTTGTATCCTTATGCTCCCTTCCAACAAATTTTAAGACCCAAGAAGGCAGAGATTATTTCTACCAATTCACTGTTATGACTCTCAGCACATAAGGCCCTTGCTCAACTATTGTTGAACTACTGACTCTCTGAATGGTTAAACGCCCAACAAAATAAATAATCTAAAAGAGAACCTTTATTTAATAAGTGAATAAACTATTTTAATTGCATTTTCTTCTTTCCCTTTGTCATCTTCTAAAATCATCATTTTTTTTTTGGCCGGAAACTGAATAAGCATGCACATTTACACATACATAAACACACACACACACACACACACACACACACACACACACAACACCCCATAAGTTCTGTGGGCAGAATTAAGCATTTCTGGATTTGGCTACAACATATTTTTTAGTACTCTGGTTCATTAGCCAAACATCCACAACTGCAGCATACTCTTAGGAACAGATGCCTTCTAAAAATTCAATTTCTGTCAGTTGACTCATATGTTCACATTGATGTATACTCTAATTTTAAAATCACTATATTTTCATTTTCCAGTTATTTTCAGTGGCCACTGATTTCTAATATATTGTCATTTTTTCCCAGCCTGCAAATTAACCTTATAAATACCTACCAGTGTATAGTTGCTCAAACGGTTGCCAACATTTAAAGGCACTGCTTCTTAAGGTTCATTTGTTTAAATAATCCTCCTGACAATCATAGTGGCTTTTATTTTTATAAACATTTTAAAAATGCATTTTTAGAAACAAGTTATTCTTAAAACAGAACACATGTCATTTTCTATACAACTTTTGAACATGGAGATTATGGATGACCAAGCTTCTATCCAAGTTCAATTTGTTAGAAAAGATAGAATTCTTACATGAATTGTAGAAATCTGTCTTCTGGCTTTGTAGCTTCAACAGACATATATATATATATATATATATATAAATAACATCACTAAAACTTGGAATCGTATAGCATTTTAAGATTTGGATAGAGTTATTCTTGTATACATTATTAAATTTTCATGGCAATCATTTCAAGTAAACACATGTAAACTACTAGCTTACAAATGTGTTAATTGATCTAGATAAATAAATGCATTTTTAAAGGTCATTTTCATTATAAATACTAGAGTGTGGATACAGTCAGTTTTATGTACCTAAGCCCATTTTCAGTGGTTATTCTGCTACATGTTACTGTTTTAATATGGAGAATGCATACGTAAACACTGGACATTCAGTGGTAAATATGATAGATAGTGTTCATATTAGCATGGAACTTACATATTAGAAGAAAAGTTTAGAAATAATTAATAATATTTAAAAAGACAATTCCAGACCGATAAGACTGGTAAAGAAAAAACCTGTAGTGTGAAAATGATTGCAGCGAGATAAGTTATGATAGTCAAGAGAGACTATTTGAAGAGGTGTTGTTTGGCTGGACAGAGTTCTAAACAGTGGTTATGAAGAAGGAACTGACTTAGCTGGTTTGAAGAATACAAAGAAAACCAGTACACTGAGTGCATGAGAACAAAGATCCTAGGGTTTGATGTCAAATATGTAGACAGTAGAAACAATAATGTAGGGCATAAAAGCTATGATAAAGAAATTAAATTTTATTCAATGTGCATTGAGAAACTAGTAAAATATAATAAGCAAGGCAATTATGTGTCTTGATTTATGGTTAAAAAAGAATCTTTTGTGACTGTGGGTAGAATGGATTTCACTACAGGTGGAATAAGAAGCAAGGAGATGAACTCTTGTATTAAAGAGAAAAAGTAACTTTTATTAGGGTGGTAGCAGCTGGCATGAAAACAAACTGAAGTAGAAAGACTAAAATGGACTTTGAAGATAGAATTGACATGATGCAGTGATTTACTGAGAAAAGTGGAAGTGATTTACTTGAGAAAAATGGAAGAATCAAGGCTATAGATAAGATTTTTGTCAAGTCAAGTGATGCCAGTTTTTTTTTTTAGTGAGGTGAGGCAAACTGGATAAAGAACATTTTTGAGTTCAGTGTGAGAAATGACAATATTATTTTACGTCGGTAAAGTTTGATGTTATATGAACTGGAGGTAGTAAATAGATGCAAATAGACTCAAAATAGAGGACTGGGCAAGGTTTAAATATTGATGATTCATTTATATACGCACACACATATATGCATATGTGGCATGTAATGATGGAATGGCATTGGATGGTTTGTGATTACCTAGGGATAACATTGAATGGATAAGAAAGTCCAAGATAGTACAACCTCTGGAGCACCCCAGCATTTAGAAGTCAGAGTAGAGGAGGTTGATTCAAAAAAGGTAACTTTAAAGGAGCAGCTGGTGACACCAGCAGAGTGTTACATTACAGAAGCTTTCTTATTTTAACAAAGAAGGAAAGAAGATAGCAAAGGAAAAGATACGATTGAATTTCTTTATTTATATTTTTACTATTTTGTAGCTTTTGCCTGCAAATTATTTTGGGTTAAATGAATCATCTCTACAATACTACTATAGTAGCTGCAAATGCAAAGGCAATTCTGCATAGTTTTGGTAATTTACTCATTCGTTCATTGGGACAGTATTTATTAAACCATGCATTGATTCTTCATTCAATATAGGTAATGTGGTCACTTAATTTAGTAATCCCACAGCTAAATAGGAAACATTAACTCACTTTTACAATAACATGTAGTAAACACAATAATAAAAATATATAAAGACAATTAATTCAATCTAAACTGTAGACAAACTTCCAGAAGAAATTAAACGAGTAAAGGAAATAGTGGAAAGCATTGAACACTATTATGAATAAATGAAAAATGATTAAAGGCACAGTAGTTTATTCTTGCAAAGTAGTATGTAGTATGAAGTCAAAAGCTAAAATTGCTGGGGTTAGTATAAAGGGGTTGTCATGGCAGAGAGCTTGGGTTTTATCTTAACCATAAGTTAACAGACATCAAAATTTGGGGCATAAGAATGAATTGCTTGTGATTGCAAGAGGTATAGAATGGAGGTTGTCTGACTGAAGATAGAAGCACATAGTAAACATTATTTCCAGAAATTCCAGAAATAGAAGATAAGGTCTCAAATCAAGAAAACAATAAATGATATATGGACAAGGCAAATAAATTAGAGAACTAGTCGGAACATAACATTTTTCAGAAATACCTTATTGCATGCAAAGACAGTAAAAGATGTGACATTAATGATGTCTGCATTCTTAGCTTGGGTGACTGAATGATGCTATTGCTATCATTAGGGAAATCTGAAGACATTGGTAATAGTAATGTCTACTGCATGGTCACAAGATGGTAAGGAAAACATAACCAATCATAATTTTTAAAGTACTTTATTCAGTTAAATGAATTATTCATTTAAATTAATAATCACAGACACACATACGACTTGTTTCATGTGAAATCTACTAGAAATTGATGCCATTATTTGTCTCACTTGATTTACAAATAGGTTAGAATGATTTTAGCAAAATAGAAAGGCTTGTGGGGCAAATTCTCTCAGTTCATTACTTAACAGTAATACCTATCAGCCTTTTCTAGGTTGGCAAAGCATGTCTCTAAAATCAGAAGCTAAAATTCCCAGCTACTTACTCTCTAACTGTCTCTTTCTTCAAAGTTAGCCATGAGATTTTGGGCAATGAAAAGTAATGATCCTCTGAGTTGAGTAAGGGAGACTACTGGTAAAGATTTTCCTCTCAGATAAAAACAGACAGCTGAGAACTCTCTCATCAGTTTGCTACACTCCTTCTTTTACTCCTTTGTACATTATTACATAAAAACATTATTTTCCAGCTTTTGTAGCCCCTTACAGTTCATAAGTAAAGATATGAACACTATTATATAGGTGGCAAAACAAAAAGAAGAGAAGAACTCTGTCCTTGAGAGTATCATTGAGCCTCTAATCTAATCTCTTAAATGCCTCCTGCAGACTTGTAGCTACACAGGCTAACTCAAGGTCATCCTTGTTTAAGCCATTGCAAATCAGGCACTCTTTCAACTTTTTGATGAAAGTATTCTAGTTGATACAGCAAGTAAACATAACACCAAAGAGTCTTAACTCAGTGTAGTATAAATTTAAAAAATTGATGATTTCTAAATGTTACATTCAACCCTAATGTGTTGAATATCTATTTAATATCCTTTAGAAGTATCCAAGGCAGATTGATAGTTCTGCTGTCACTTAGAGTAGTTATAAAGTTCAGTTGAGTTCAGCATGAAACTACTATTTTATATTTACTTTACACCTACTCATCTCATTCTACCCTCATCTCCCTCACCCACCTGTCCAAATTCGGTTCAGACTTTCAGAAGTACTAGTGATGGGGAGTTAGGTGATGTGGACTGATCTTTCACTCTTTTTCTCCTTCCAACAATTTGGAGGTGGGGCCTGGAAGAGGAACGTTGTTAAAGGAGCAAAGGTATTTTTCCTTAGCTGGGTTTGTAAATGTGACCCAGCATTCATTTATGCTACCATCTCTCTATTAATAACCTTTAGGGAGGAAGAATGTTTTCTTCAGGGTGCCTTAGGGGGTTTCACTCCAACTCAAAGAAGGCAGCTTTGCCAACAGCAATTTTTATTTTGTGTAAAATAAAAATACATGTGGACTTAGATAAAGAGTTTAATCAGAAAGACCATTACAATAGGGAGAACCATTTGAACTCAGGGGAAGGGGAAGTATCTCAAAATCAAAGAGAAAAATTATTTCTTTATAGGAAAGCATAAGCAATAAATAAGAAGTCAGGCAAAGGAAGGGAAATGATCAGTGGGATCTGACAGGAAAATTCTCCAGTTCTCATCAATCGGTTCTCAGGACAGCTGATAAGGTGATATGTTCTGCTTTTTAGTGCATGTTCAGGTTTGGGGCAAGCAGAGTTCTGTAGGGACAGAGAAGCCTGATTCTAAAGTTTGGTTAAGAGAAATCAGAGGGTAGGAAATGAGTGACCTCAAGCACTTGGTCAGGTGAGACTGTGGTAAGGCACATGGAGCTAGTGGTTTGGTTAGCTCTCTACCACTTTATGACCTTTGTCTGAAGTAATTATAAATAATCCATTTTACTCATAACACTGACTCATTTAGGACAATATATTACATATTTATCCAAGATTTAGCAAGGTTGCTCATGCCTGGCTACCAACTACTCTGCCTACTTGATTCAAAGAAAACATACAATCTTGTCAAAGCAGATTCTGGAAATAGACTCACGGAGGCCCTTGCCCTCCAACCTGCCATTTCGGCTCAAGTCTTCCTTTCCCTGATCTAACAGCAACATGGCTGGACAGTAATTTTGCTTCATTAAGTAGGCACACATGTAACTCAAGAATAGCATACCTATACATCCTTCTCATCAGTTCCTCCAATTTTATTTTTGTGTGTGTGTGCGCTTCTTTGAGACTTTTGTGCTTGTTTACTTGTTTGGCACTCTACTCGTCTGAAGAACTCCAAATATTCTCCTCTCCTTCTTTCTCTAGAATTCTATGCATACAATAGTAGAAGGATGTACGAAGATGGAGAGAGCATTTCTGGATAACAAAGTTGGCCTAACTGCTTCTTACCCATTCAGGAGGTCTGGCTGTCAATTTCTTTAACCTCTTTTTGATATACATAACATTTAGATAGTTTTCTACCCATGTTAATAGAAAAATATGATTCAAAATTATATGGAAATATAATTGTTAGAGAATGAATTTTTTAAAATAAATTATTTTAATACTATTTTTGAGAATATATAATGAATTGAAATTTTAAAATATAATTAGTAACAATGGAAAATCAGCGTTAAATATATTCAATTAATTCTTATGCTAATTATTTAAATTAGAACATTGTTCTGCAAAAGGATGGGCTTAGTATTAAAAGAAAAAAAGAAAATTAAACCAATGAAAATAATCATTTTTTATGTATGTGATTGTGTGTATGTGATTGTGTGCATGTGTGTGTGAGAAACAGAGAAAGTGTGTTTGTACTTAAGGAAAACCAATTCATTATAATGACTGAGCTGTGCATATATCCAAGTGTCATCATTTTTACTGCAGGCTTAAAAAGAAATATTAGTTTAGTTACTAGTACTAATTTAATCACAATATAATGTTCAATTGCTAAAACACAATCAATGTTTGCAACCCATTATTGCAATTGCTTTAAAACATGAATAAGCAATTGACATAATGTTATAATGGATGTTAATTGTAACTCTTTGATCATATGTTATTTTCCTGACAGGCTTGAACAACAAACCAAACCCTCAAATAGGCAGGATAAGTTAAGAAGAAAGCAAAGCAAGTAGTATCTTCAAGGGATGTCCTTTTGTCAGCCATTAGCAGGAGATAACCAGCTGCTAAATAAATCCAAATGCCTCCTTATATTCTTCAGGAACCCACTGGGGAAGGAGTGCAACAAACTATGCAAGAAACAAAGAGCAGACTCAGCACTAGCAACTGAGTGAGGCAACTTACCAGGTAACTGTGAACATCCTGAGTGGTATAAATTTACAAAAAGTTTCTAAATTTATGACGGTGAATAGAAAAGATCCCAGTGGCCAAATCCAATCCAATTAGGATAAAAACATTTTTCCTCCTTAACTGCCAGCTTTTGTATGAAAAATTGCTTCTTCTAGAACTCAGTCAATTTAAAAATGTCTACTAGCTGAGTTTGCCCAGCAGGAGGCTAAAGGGCCTATTATGCTGACAGATGCTCTCTGCTTTAAGTTGGTAAGGAATTTAGATAACATTTATTTTCTGCTTATAGCCATTTAACTTGAATTAATATGAAAAAGTAAAACCAAAATTTTGCCATTTAAAACTTTTACCTTTTTAGTAATATTTTAAATGATTGCAGATATCACTGGTAATCTATATTTATATTAATATGTGAAGTTATATTTTTAAAGTTTTATATTTATAAATTTTAAGAAAAAAATGTTTATAGTTAATGTGTTTCAAATTTGTATTTTGCACAGTTATGACAAATGTATCATTTTTGCATTATTGTTACGACAATCAGATGAAGTGGATGCACAGGTATAATTACATCCAGTTAATCTGCGAGGAAAAATAATTTTACTTATTTAGTTCATTCATTCTTGTTTAGACATTGAGTGGTGGAGTCAGGACTATTTTCCCAGACAATTTTTCTACTAGTTCAGAGTTCATTATATGAAGTTCTGCAGTCATTCCATAAATTCAAGTGAAAATTTATTCATTGAGTTAAATATTCATAAACGAAATAAAATATAAAATGTGGAGTGATTATTCATCACTATGTACAAATTTTAGCCTTTTATTTTTTTGAAAAGAAAAAGCTTTGGACCTCTTCATAAGTAATTGAAACAAAATCTTTAGTTTGTTTTTTGTCTATGTATTATTTAACCCTCTGTATTACTTTGCTAGGGGTGTTATCACGAAGTACCACAGATGAGGTGGCTGAGTGGAAGAATATTATTGCCTCCCAGTTTCGAATGCTGGAAGTTCATCATCAATTTGTTGACAGGGAAGGTTCATTCTCAGGGTTGTGAGGAGGTATCTGTTCCAGGCCTCTCTCCCTGGCCAGAAGATGATGTTCTCTCTCTGTCTCTTCACATCATCTGCCTTCCATGTTGTTTTCATGTCCACCTTTTTTTCCTTTTTATAAGAACATCAGTAATACCGGATTAGGGCCTACCCTAATGATTTTGCTTTAACTTTAATTTCCTCTGTAAAGACCCTATCTCTATGTAAGGTCACATTCCAAAGTACAAAGGATGAGGACTCCAACATATGAATTTGGAGAGACAAAATTCATCTCATAACACCCTCCATATTCTTTCTCACTTTTAGTAGATGATCTGGCCTTCTGCTTTGCTAAAATAATGAAGGCTGAAAGAGGGAAATGTCTTAACTCTATCCTCCATTCCCTCAAATACCATATTTTCCTTTTTTTTCTAGCACAGTGATAAGTTGTCCCTATTCTTACTAAAAGCCAACTTCACAGGAACCTTGATACCATCATTTAACTATATTTTCTTTCTTCAATCTTCAAAATTTCCTTAAAAAATTACATATTTTAATATTTTCTTTCTTAGTTTTATTAAAAGTTCTTAATCTTGAGTTCCTCCCAAGGTTTTGTCCTCTTATTTATGCCATTCTTAATAGCTGAGCTCCTAAAAGTAAGGTCTGTGCTCAGCAATCCGCTTAATTGTCTCCCTTCTACTTTATGCCTCACTCACTGCCATTTTCTGCCCTCACTGTTTTGCCAGAACTACTTTAAACAGAGCCAGGCATAACCAAAAAACATTAAATTTAATTTTTATTTCTCTTCACATGTTGCCTCCTGTGGTATTTTCTATTACAGTATTGATCACTCTTTATTACACTATTGATTACTGTTTTCTTTAACTTTCTTCGCTATCTTCTAATTTTGTCTCTTATGGACTTTTACGTCTCATAATTGTATTCCTCTAATCATCCCCAAATGATGGTTTTCACCCCATCCCCTTGGCCTTGTGTTATTTTCATGCTAAACAGACTTTTAATTCAACTTAATTCAAGCCCTTGTTTTAAGTTCCACCTATTATAGTCTCATTTGGAAATTGATATAATCAAATTCAACAGGCTCATTCTAGACCTCTGCATTTGGGGTTCTAGGGATTTCTAAAAATCAACATTAAAATAACTCAATCATTTTTCATAGATCTGTCCATTTTTTTTAAATTTTTTCCTCAAATTTGTGTCTAACCACATACTTTACATAAACTTATGACTCTTGCTTCTTATAGCTTCCAAGATAATACAAATCTAAGTTATTTGATATTTTTCTAAATTTCATGGCAGTTATTGAGATATAACTCTTTGTACTGATCCTATGACAAGGATTATTTACATTTACCACTTCAAAGCCATATTTATAGAATTTTAATAATTTATTGACCTTTTGATGGAACCCATAAAAATCAGAGACTAGATAAAGTGCATTTTGGAGAAACTATCTGAAGAAAAACAGTGACATCAAGAATACATGATTTCTCATAGATGATAAAAAGAAATGCTATTTATTTGTCTCATAAAAATAGTTTTGCCTATCCATATGTGCAAAAAATATGATCCAAATTATGCTACATTCATGGAATAAGAAATTAAATTACCATTTAAACACCTACAAAATATACTTTGTAAGTATTTGGCTAATACATTCATATAATTTGTACAGATCAAATCAGTGTAAGTAGTATATCCATCACCTTAAATATTTGTATTTTCTTTGTGCTGGAAATCTTCATTATTCTCTTCTAGCTATTTTGAAATATATGATAGCTTATTGTAAACTATAATCATTCTACTGATCTTTCAAACAGTAGGTCTTGTTTCTTCTCTGAAACTGTATATGTATACTTATTAATCAACTCTCTTCACCCCCCTTTCTCCTACCCTTCTTGGCCTCTGGTAACCATGAATCTACTCTCTGTCTTCATGAGAACCACTTTTTTTAGCTCCCACATATGAGCGAGAGTATGCAATATTTACCTTTCGTTGCTTGTCTTAAAATGTTTATAGTTTCCAGTAAACCTTGAGAACCAACTGCCCCTTGATTAACTATATCTTATAGGAATAAATAAATTGGAGAAGGTGATGGCAAAGTACAGAATTTTTACTTGTTGGATGTTTCTAATTTTATGGTGATAAATGACAGTATTAAAAAAAATGTACTTTGGGAAGCTGAGGCGCATGGTCACCTGAGGTCAAGAGTTCGAGACCAGCCTGACCAATATGGTGAAACCCCCGTCTCTACTAAAAATACAAAAATTAGCTGGGCATGGTGACAGGCACCTGTAATCCCAGCTACTCGGGAAGCTGAGTCAGGAGAAGCGCTTGAACCCAGGAAGCAGAGGTTGCAGTGAGCCAAGATCGTGCCATTGCACTCCAGCCTGGGTGACAGAGCAAGACTCCATCTCAAAATAAATAAATAAATAGGCGAGAAAGAAGAGACCACTGTTGTGAGAAGCGTGTGGAGTTTAAAATTATCCTAAAGCAGACATAACTGCTGGAGAATAGCAGAAGAGAAAGTACTTTAAGAAGCATTGTTCAGGGATATAAATTAAATTGCCTTTAATTATTTACGGAGGTAAATATTGTAGTCACCCAACAGGTTCTTCCTGCCCACTGCACAGACAAAACCAAGTCACTGAGACTGTGGTATTGAAGTAGAGAAAGAGTTTTAGTAACGCAGAGGCAACCAAGTGAAAGTACTGGAGTTATTACTCAAATCAGCCTACACCAGAACTCAAAGGCTAGGATTTTTGGGGATAATTTCGTAGGCAGGGGGTTAGAGAACTGATGCTTCTGCTTGGTTAAAAAATCATAGGGATATGGAAAATAGTCCTCATATTCTGAGTCTACCTGTGGGTGGGGACCACGGGAACAGTTGAGTAATGAGACACCAGTTTAGGTGGGGTCAGTTGATTACCATGATGCAAAAATCTGAAGAACATCTTAAAAGACCAATCTTAGTTTCTACGATAGTGATGTCATCTATAGGAGAAATTGGGGAAGTTAAAAATTTTGTGACTATGGCCACATGTCTCCTAAGAAGTAAGGAATTATAGAAACTATGCCTACATTTTAGTAGAATTCATCATCCGACCTTTCCCATCACCCTAATGTCATGATCTTCCATTCGTTTTACAAAGGTAATTATCAGTCCCTGAGTAAAGAGTGGCTTATTTTGTGGGAGGAACTATTATCATCCTTGCTTCAAAGTCAAATTATAAACTAAATTCCTCCCATGGTTAGCTTGGCCTATGCCCAGGAATTAGTGAGGACAACCTGCCTTTGAGGCTAGAAGCAAGATGGAGTAAGCCACGCCTAATTTCTCTCACTGCATAATCTTTGCAAAGGTGGTTTCAATATCAGAATTATTTAAATATACTTAATTTTGAATTATGTTAGTTTACATCTAATATTATTTGAAGAAAATCTTGGAATAACACATATTAATTAGGAATATGTAGTGAAACCCACTAAGAGAAGTAGTACTAATGAACTTCAGACAGATAAGACTATCTTGTGAAAATATACTTTTTCACAAGAATACAAACCCAATTAGAATACATACCCAATATTCTACCTTGTAAATAACTGTCAAGAATTTCTCAGCCTGGAACCTTATTTTTTATGGAAAAATTCTGTATTAAATCTTCCTGTATGCCTATTATTTTTGCTTTTACATAACTGGATTAAATAAAATTAGATACATAATATTGTAGGCATACCTTTGCATACAGGAAATATGTATTATCAGTACTTGAATATTTCAATAAAAAAAAGCTTTCTGAATTTGACTAAGAGGATTAGGAAAACCACCATATAGGCACAACCTACTGACTTTGATAGTAGATTGATAAAACACATTGCATAGCTAAAGAAACGGTGTTCTATTCAGTCATGTTAGATAATTTCAAAAAGAGTTTCACCCACAGAATTTTTAACAGTAATATGGAGGCTAAAACCACTCCATCTTGGATGCTAATCAGCCATATTAAATTCTGATTAACTCCAGTTCCAGGAATGCCTCTTAAGATTTTTACTGTTGCTACTGTTCCTTGTGTAAGAGCACTTACTTAATCTTAGGTGAGAATAACTTTGACTATAAACCCTGCCCGTAGGCAGATTCACATCATATTCTTGCCTATCCCTGAGTGGTAAACTTCAGTTGTACCACATATTTTTTACTTACGGTGTATAAGCCCTGCGTCTGGGGGGCAACAGCGTAGGGATCCACCATCTTGCCTCATGACTGCCCAAGATGTGGCCTTTGCTCATAAGTCACTATGAAATATTTCTGTTAGAAACAAATGCTTGTTCCTTGGTGCTGAAGAGAAGAACTAGTGCTCAAAGAATTTTCCCAGCAAGACAGTTTTACTTCCTGCAGAAAGGGTGTTTCTCGGAAGCCTGATTGTCACGAAAGCACACTAAACAAAGAAAAGCAGAGGATTTTTTTTATCCCTGATGCGTTGGGTCCTTACTGCTGCGTCCTATTTCCATTGGCTGGAGCCAGACCACACAATCTAGACTGATCCGATTGGCTAAAAACTTAAAACTTTCCTAAATAAGTAAACGAGCAAAGGAGAACAAAGAAATGAAGGGGGCTGTTTATGGAAATAGAAGAATAATAACATTTCCAAATAAGGAAGAGGCATGTTCTGTAAGCCGGGAAATGCCTGGGCATATTTGGATGTGTCTGAGCAGGCTATAGGCCAGAACAAATAACTTGGTTAAAGTATAAGGGCATAGAATGTACTTACTCCCTTACTGTATTTAACAGCTACAAGGCCTTGACAAAGAGTTATTAGCAAAAAGCAAGGAAGCTTGAAGGAAGTTAGTTTTTAAGAGAAACTATTATTTCTAACACTTATTATTTACTCTGTAACAAAAAAGGAAACTTGGAAGAGGAACATTTTACTTTTCACATTTCTTTCCAAGAAACTGAATTTTCCAGCCTCTTTTTTTTTTAAAATTTATTTATTATTATTATACTTTAAGTTGTAGGGTACATGTGCATAACGTACAGGTTTGTTACATATGTATACTTGTGCCA
Organism: Macaca thibetana thibetana; assembly: GCF_024542745.1. NCBI lineage: Eukaryota > Metazoa > Chordata > Mammalia > Primates > Cercopithecidae > Macaca > Macaca thibetana. The sequence goes on from NC_065589.1 coordinate 57,410,440, forward strand.
TGTTGCTGTGCTGCACCCATCAACTCGTCATTTACATCAGGTATAACTCCCAATGCAATCCCTCCCCCCTCCCCCCTCCCCATGATAGGCCCGGTGTGTGATGTTCCCCTTCCTGAGTCCGAGTGATCTCATTGTTCAGTTCCCACCTATGAGTGAGAACATGCGGTGTTTTTGTTTCTGTTCTTGTGATAGTTTGCTAAGAATGATGGTTTCCAGCTGCATCCAAGTCCCTACAAAGGACTCAAACTCATCCTTTTTGATGGCTGCATAGTATTCCATGGTGTATATGTGCCACATTTTCTTAATCCAATCTGTCACTGATGGGCATTTGGGTTGATTCCAAGTCTTTGCTATTGTGAATAGTGCTGCAATAAACATACGTGTGCATGTGTCTTTATAGCAGCATAATTTATAATCCTTTGGGTATATACCCAGTAATGGGATGGCTGGGTCATATGGTACATCTAGTTCTAGATCCTTGAGGAATCGCCATACTGTTTTCCATAATGGTTGAACTAGTTTACAATCCCACCAACAGTGTAAAAGTGTTCCTATTTCTCCACATCCTCTCCAGCACCTGTTGTTTCCTGACTTTTTAATGATTGCCATTCTAACTGGTGTGAAAAAAATCTCCCAGCTTTTCTGGACTTTGAGGGTAGGTTTGCACAGACCTGCTCACCCCAGAACAAGTACCCATCCAAGCAATAACCAGGGGAGATGAGATTTTAGGTAACAGCCTTCAAGTGTGCTGATCCAGTTATCTAAACCAACGAGGTTGATATTTGTATGGATACCATCAAACATATATTGACTTAGCTTGGTTTACTACTGTCCTTTGTCTTTATAAAACTTTATGAATTGGCTTTTCATGTTATCTAGCTTTAGAAAATAATTTTGCTGACCATGACATAAAGAGTATTCTGACAAATATGTGTTATATTTATTATTTAACATAAAAAATTAGCATGTCCATTTATACTAACAGCCTCGTGGATTTTTGTTGTATGTTTCTAGGCTGACACGTCTCACAAGTCCGGGATTCTGAATGTGCAAGGTAGAGAAACAAAAATCTGTACTGTAGTAATTCAATAAAATAATGAATTTCAATTTTTGAGACCTCCTGACAAACAGCCTACTCAGTGGACCTCAGGTTAAGAAGGCATTCTTTCCCTTTTAAATTTTTTATATTAATTTTTAAAGAAAAATATTGGAACACTCCAATAATTTGCAAACTGCCGAATGTTCTACTTTTCATGGAAGGTGTTTCCTCTATATGCTGTATTTTGAAATATTTAACTCTGATTTAATATTTTTATATAGATAATACTATTACAGTTTTCTTAAAATAAATCAACTAACAAAGAGAGCAAAAAACGAACCAGAGAAGTTTGATTTAGGACCATTCCATGACATTACTTTCTTTTGGGCTTTTATGAACTCACAATATTGTATTTCTCTTGAGCTGATGGTATTAAATAATGCATTATCTTTTAAGAGCACCTTAAGATATTTCCTAAACAATTTTTGAAGTGTCTTTTAATTAGGAAAAACTTATATTGTGGATATTTTCTCTTCAAGAAACACAAGAAACATTGAATTAGGTTACATAACACATTGTTCTGCAATCTCCATAATGTATTCAAACCTAAGAATTAACTTATATTTACAATAATGTAAGCTAACAACATATGTGTATAATAAAGTAAAATGATCTAAAATGATAATATTTTCTAAATAAACTATAGCTTGCATGTATATATTGGAACTCTCATTGTTATCAAGGATTGAATTCACATATAAATTCATTTTTCTTGCAACTTGTTTTTTGATGTATTTAATTTGAGACAGAATCTTGCTTTGTTGCCCAGGCTGGAATACAGTACTGTGGTCTCTGCTCACTATGGACTCAACCTCCTTGGCTCAAGCAATCCTCCTGCCTCAGACTCCTAAGTAGCCGGGACCACAGGCATGAGCACTACACCCAGCTACTTTTTTGATTTTTTGTAGAGATGGGATGTCACTATGTTGCCCAGGCTGGCTCAAACTCCTGGGCTCAAAAGTCCTCACCTTGACTTTCTAAAGTGCTGAGACAACAGGCATGAGCTGCCACACCTGGCCTTATTTATTAATCGAAAGTCTATTTCTTGAATTGTGTATTGATCAATCTAATCATCTATTTAGAGCTTTCAAGAAGCATAACTGGCTGAATTAGACAAAACAATGATGTAATATACTAGTTTCACTGATTCTATTTAGTCTATTAAAGTTTAAAAGAGTGGAAGGCTGGGTGCAGTGGCTCATGCTGTAATCTCAACTTTGGGAGACTGAGGCAGGAGAACTGCTTGAGAACAAGAGTTCAAGAACCAACCTGGGCAAAAAGCAAGACACCATGTCTACAAAAAAATGTTACAAAGTATAAAAAATAAAAATAAAATTAAAGAGTACAATTGTAATAAATTAGTATTTGGTGTCCTCTTATGGAAAATTTTCATAATACCATCAAAATAATCTTCATAATACCATCAAAATAATTTATTCATCCTGCCATAATGCTTGTCAAAAATCCTATAGATTTGTAGACAATAATTTGTTTTATGTTCATAGTCTTGCTCAGAACTAGTGACTGTGTCACAGGATCCTAAGGGAAACCTCTGGTTGGCAGTGGCTCTGCTTGAGTTTTGCTCTTGCCTGGTGGGCTTGTTCTACCCACTCAGCCAGGCAGGCTGTGCTCAGCTCATGCTATAGCAAGATTCCCACGCCTGCCAAGGTTGAGCCAGGCACTCATCAGCGAGTGGTGTGTAAGCGAGCAAGTCAGCATGGGGTCTGGCCACTACACATAGCCAGGCACACCAGCGGCTGTGTGGCGGGGTGGGCAGCTCCAGGTGCCATCACAGGCTCTGGATCCATGTAAGACTGTGCTGGACCAGAGGTACCACAAGCAGCTTCCGCTGCCAGCAACAGCGTCTGGACGAGGGGTGTCCAAAAACACAAAGATGCCAGGAACTGAGGACTCCTCAAGTGGGTGTTAGAGTGTGTCACTGCCCTAACTCGGGAAGCCCCCGGGGTCTGGGTTCCCAGAAGGGCCACAGCTCTTCTCTCCCTCTTATTGCCAGCAGTATGGTGAGCAGCAGTGGGTGGAAGTGTTTTGTGGCGATGTGTTTTAGTCCGTTTGTGTTACAACTCTCAGTCCTGCCACCCTGCTCCGGCCTGTGGCTCCTGGGCTGGCCCTGGCCCTATCAGTGCTTCGTGTTTTGTGGGGCAGCCACCCGATGCTGACGGAGGGCAGGAGGGCTGTAATGTTACAGCTCTGGCTCAGGGAATCCTGAGGTCTGGGCCCCCAGAAGGGTCGCCAGGCTGCATTTCCACAGTCTGAGAGCATGTCACTGTCTGCAGGTTGGGGAGCCCACCAGGAACATGTTACAGCCTCTTCAGCTCCCGTTTGCAACTTGAGAAGCCAGCCAGGAAAGTGTTTCAGTGACGTGCCAGCCAAGAAACTGTTTCAGTCCTTTCCCTCCTGCCATTCAACAGATCCTGAGTTTTTGTCCTGCGTCCAGGAAGAATGAGGTTACACAGACAATTGAAGGGTGAGCTGGGCAGAGAAGAGCTTTATTGGGCAACAGAACAGCTGTCAGTGGAGAGGAGACCCAAAGCAGGTAGCTCCTATTTACAAACAGTTAGTCGCAAGGAGTGTATGAGTTTGGCTCAGCCTAGGGGTTTTTATGGGCTCAGAATGGAGTCAGTGTGTGCTGATTGGGCCATGGGCCGGAGGAACTGCATGCTGATTGGTCCTTGGATGGGCCCGGAAAAAGCACCACTTGACTGGCTGAAAGGCATCAAAAAAGTTCTGCTCTGGGTCACAACTTAACCCAAACTGGCAGTCTCGCCCCCAGGCTTCAGGCCATCCCTGGTTTGAAGGTAGAGTTTCACCAGGGACCTGCCCCTTCTTGCCTAGGAACCCGTCTGCCTCCAGCTGCCATCAACATGCCTTCCACAGCATCCACGCTGTCTGCACCAAGAGGCAGCCACAGGCCTCTATGCAACAAGGGACAGCCACAGGCTTGTGCCCATCCTCCCTCAGCCCCCTGGCCTCCCTCCCGTGCTCCTTGATCCCCAAAGTTTCCTCCTCAGAAAGAGTTTCCAGAGGGGCCTGAGGCAACAGGGGGCTGGCATGTCAGCGTGGTCCAAAGCATGCGCACACTCAATCAGGTCATGACAGCACCTGGGCTCAGCTACTGGGACACATCCGCACCTTTGCTCCCCCACAGACCGGGTGCCGGGAGCCAGGAGAAGCCAGGGAACAGGAGAAGACACTTCCAAGCCTGCGGGGGCAGGATGCTCCTCAGCCCCCTGAGAACACAGGGATGCTGGGGTCTGAAGCTGTTGCAGGGTGGCTGCAGCTGCACCCAGAAGTGCAGGCTCCCGCCCACCAACTCAGTGGGGCTTTGGGGCTCCTATTGGGATCAATTGTTTCCAGCCCCCACCTGCTCCCTTGACTGTGCAGCCCCAGATACGCCTCCCCCACAGCAGCTGAGTCTCCACAGTGGCTGCACTGGATAGGCCACTGCTGCCACCACGAATTGTTTAATTTATATGATTTAAACAGTAAGTAGTAAACTTGAGGTTTGAGGATTGTGTTAGGGAATTTTCTTTTAATCTATATCAACAATAACGTCACTAAAATCTCCACGACATCTACAAGTGTGAAACAACTTGGACAATAAAAACTGAAAAAGATGATAAAAATAGATCAGTGGAAGTCTGCTGTTACCTTTGCAAAACAGTTATACAATATATGATTTTTGAGTGGATAAAATTCATATTTTTATTACAAGAAAAAAGATGTAATTTCAAATAATGAACATTTTGTTACAAAGTCAGAAATATTTCACAATTACAATGTCAAGTTTTATTTATGTTATTTAACGATATTTCTCGTTAACAAAACGCTAATATTTCAATATCCACTTTTGTTATGACCATTGAAAAATGGTATTTAAATAGCCACTCAGAATTATATCATATTTATGTCACATTTAAATACAATATTTTTCCCTACTGACCTTCTAAGAGATAGCAGAAAATAACAGAAACACACACAAAGGAAATATTTGTCATTGAATAATTTCAACCTCTTGAAAGAAAATAACCCACTCTACTAGTTTTTAAATTAGAATGTCTGACAAAATTCTCTACTGCAACAAATGTCCCAAGCTACCATATTATCCAATAGTTTATCAATATAATAAATTATCTATTGATAAATAAAATGTGACTTGTAAATACCAACTAGTTGCTTTAGCACAAAAAAATGTAAAATAAAATATGAGAAATAACCTATTTCTTTTCTGTTCCGGAAAACTCTTTTCTTTGGTGATCGTCCCATGTTGCAGATGTAGGACTGATTCTATGGGCTTCTGATAGGTGATTTAGAATCCCTTTACATTTTCTAAGACAAGAGTAAATTTTACTACTTGTCCACCTTACACTAGCAACTCATTACTGTAGCTGTCACATGCATATAACACTGAAATTAAACACAATAGTGGCATACCTGCTGCTGACAGCTGTGCATATCTGTGCAGTATTCATCATGACATCTGCACAATTGCTACCTCATCTAGTCCTCAATTAATGTAATCAGGAAGGTGTACAATTCCCAATGCACAAATCACTGAGAAGTCTAAGTTTTACCTGTCTTTTCATTGCCTAAACTTAATTATTTGCTCTTCACATACTCAATATATTTGCATAAATTACCATATTATACACCTCTGTAGTTGCTTTCCTGTCATCTCTCCTAAGGGGGTGAATATAAATGTCTTCTTACTAAAATTGGCCGTGTTTGAAAAAATATATTTTTAATCCAGAATAAATTGATTTCAGCATCCAGTGGTATCCTACACATTATATGTATTTAATAAAAATTTCAAAAACAGGTATCACATAGCAAATAAATAAATAACTACTACAAAGATGTATTCTGTAAGCTTTGTATTTATTTATCCAGGTTTTCACTGTCTTCTAGTTTTAGTTATCTCTTCACATTGCACTTGATCTTAGATCAGGAAGAGTGTTTTATATTTAATATTTTGAAAAATCTGGTAACAATTATAAGGCTCATCTAATTCACCTCACTTTTAGAGACAAAAATGCTGGAAACAATCTGTTTAAATCTTTGAAAAATCTCTCTCAAATACATTAATTTAATTTTAAGAATAATTTAATTTTTATTCTTACAATCATGAGATTAGCATTATAACAATTTTATGTCTTATTTATGATATCACTGTATTGTATTTGAAGCAATACTACATGTGTTAAAGTTGAGCTGCCCAATGCAGATTAATAAATCAAGACTAAAATATAATTGACTTATATCATATGAACATTTAATTGTAATTTTTTTTTCCAAGTGAAAAAATTTGTGTGTCAAAAATTCTACTGCTAAAATTTACTACGTATTCTGATTTGGAGATGAAACAGTTATTTTTTTTTCAGTCTGGAAAATTTTAGTCATAAGATTAAAAAAAAACTTTGTCCATTTTTCTAAACACTAGTAATATCAAATTAATACTGACCAAACAGGCTATTTGCTTACATTCCCTTTCTGCATTTGATTTAGAGAGAGTTATTTGGAGATGAGAAAAGGGAACATGGATATAGCACAAGAGTAATACATTTCTTTTAGGTATAGTTTGAGTGTTAGAAAAAGAAACAACATAATATCTTTTTGCTGAATTCAATCTCCTTTTATTCCCAGCCTCTTTTCTAGGTTAAAAGTGAAGGGCAAGGAACTAAGATGAAGGTGAGACAATTGCAAGTAAGTAAGGGAATAGGAGAGCAATCTTTGGCAAGTGGAACTAAGACCACTGTAAAAAAAAAAAAATCTTATTTTTCTATGAATATTTTCAACCCCAGAAAATGAAGAGAAAAGTAAAATAATTGGAAAATAATAACATTTCTCTGAATTAAAACATAATAGCATGGTTAAGAGAGATTGAAAGTTGTTTGCAATTTTAAATAAATGAATTACAAAATTTAGCTTTGAAGAATTGTGAGGAATTTTTAAAAAGAAAAAAAATAAGAAGGCCGTATTTTTAGTAGATTATTCTAAAAAAAATAGTAACTTGGTATTAGAGAGAAAGATGGTAAAGAAACAAATTGAATTACCTTAAAACACACCCCAATTATTCCACATGATGTTTATTACTTAGATAATTAAAATAAAGCTTACAATTAGTACAAAAATATCTGTTGGGATTTATATATAATTTGTTGAGTCTATAGATAAGTTAATCAATAGCTGACATTTAATGATATTGAAGCCTCTAATGCATGAAAAAAATATATCACTCAATTAACTTAATTCTTCCTTAATTTCTTTCAGCAATGTTTTTTAGTAGTCAATGTACCAGTCTTATACATGTTTTGTCAGGTTTATCCTTAATTATTTGTTATTATTTGATGCTATTGTGAAGGAATTTTTTTTATTTCAATTAAAACATTTGTATTACTTCTGTATGTGTGTGTGTGTGTGTGTGTGTGCGCGCGTGCCTATGCATCTATGTAACTGTGTATATGCTACTTGGTATTTACCTAAATGAGTGGTAAACTTCTGTACACACGGAAATCTATCTATGCACAAATGTTTATATTATTGCTCGTAATTGCCAATATTTGGAAGCAACAAAGATGCCCTTTAGTAGGTGAATGGGCAAATAAATTATAGTACTTCCAGACAATGGAATAGTATTAGACAATAACAAGAGATGAGCTATTAAGCCATGAAAAAAACATGCAAGAAATTTAAATGCATATTACTAAATTAAAACAGCCAATCTGAAAAGGCTACATACTGTATGATTCCTACCATATGACATGCTAGAAAAGGCAGAACTATGGAGAGAGTAAAAAGATTAGTAGTTGCCAGGGGTTGATGTGGAGGAAGGGATAAATAGTTTGATCTCAGAAGATATTTAGAGCAGTGAAACTATCCTGTATAATAATGTAATGGTGGATATATATTACCTTACATTTGTCAAAACCCGTATAATATTATATACCAAGAGTGATCCTTAATGTACACAATAAACTTTGAGTGATGTGAGTGTGTCATTATAGATTTGTTGATTATAACAAATGTACTACTCCTAGGTAGGATATTGATAGTGGTGGAGGCTGTGCATGTGTAAGGGTCAGAGGGTATATGGGAAATCTCTGTATTTTTCACTTAATTTTACTGTAACCCTAAAACTGCTCTAAAATTAAAATCTATTTTTAAAAAAGGTCATCATTAAACCTAAGGACACCTATATTTTCTCCTATGTTATCTTCTAAAAGTTGTATAGTTTCAAGTTTAATATTTAGGTATATGATCCCTATTAAGAGTTAATTATTGTGAAAGATGTAAGATCTGTGTCTAGATTCATTTTTTGCATATAGACATCTAAATGTTCTATTAGCATTTGTTGAAAACAATATTCCTTCTCCATTGAAGTATTTTTGCTTTTTTGTCAAAGTCAGTTGGCTATTTGTGTGGGGCTATTTCTAGACACTCTATTCTGTTTTACTAATCTATTTATTTTATCAAAGTCACACTGTTTGGATTACTGTATCTTTATAGAGAGTCTTAAATTAGTGTTACTCCTCTGAGTTTGTTCTTCTTCTTCAATATTGTGCTGGTTATTCTAAGTTTTATATCTTTCTACATAAACTCTAAAATCAGGTTTTCAGCTACCACAATATGGCTGATTAGGTTGTGTTGCATCTGAATACCACTTTGAAAATAATAGACACTTCTTAACATGTTGAGTCTCCTTTTCTGTGAACATAGAATATCTATCCATTTACTTAGATTTTTAAAATTTCTTTTATCAGAGCTTTGTAGATTTCCTCATACAGTTCAAGTGTATATTTAGTTATATTTATATCTAAGTACTCATCATATTTTGGTGTTAATGTACATGGTATTGTATTTTTCAACTGAAAATTTCAAGTGGTCATAGCAGGTATATAGAAAAATAATAAACTGTTGTATGTTAACAGGTATCCTGCGATGTTTCTAAAATTGTCTATTGGTTCTAGTAGGTTTTGTTGTTGTTGATTCTCTGGGACGTTCTGCATAGACAAACATAACATCTGTAAACAAATACAGTTTTATTTCTTCTTTCACAATCAATATATATTTTATTTATTTTTATTTTCTTTTTGCATTAGCTAAGTATGATGTACATCGGGAGTTGTGAAAGGAGACATCATTTCCTTGTTCCCATTACTCGAGAGCGCATTAAGCTTCTCACCATCAGTATGGTGTTGGCGGTAATATTTTTGTTGATGTTCTTTTCAAGTTGAAGAAGTATTCTTCTATTTGTAATTTGTATAGATTTTTAAAAAACCATTAATGAGTATTGGGTTTTCGAAAATGCTTTCTGTGTATCTATTGATATGACAGCATAATTTTTTCTCTTTACCCTGTTGATGTGATGAGTTATATTTACAAGTATACCTCAGTTACCTTTATTGTACTTCATAGATATTACTTTCTTTTTAACAAATTGAAGGTTTGTGGCAATCTGGTGTCAAGCAAGTCTGTCAATACCAATTTCCTGCCCCCCTCCCAAAAAAAGTGCTCATTTTGTGTTTCTGTATAATATTTTGGTAATTCTTGTAATATTTCAAGCTTTCTCATTATTATTATCTGTATATCCATTACAGTGATCTGTGATCATTGAATTTTGATGTTACCATTTTAATGGTTTTGGGACACCATGAACTATGCCCCTTTAAGACAGCAAACTTAATAAGAGTGTGTGTTCTGACTGGTCAACTCACCAGCCATTTCCCTGTCTCTCTCCCTCTTCTCAGGCCTTCCTGTTCTTTGAAAGACAACAATGTCAACTTAGGTCCATTAATTGCCCTATAATCAACTCTAAGTATACAAGTGAAGGAAGGGGATGCATATCTCTCATTTTCATTGAAAGCTAGAAATAATAAAGCATAAAGAGAAAGACATGTTGAAAGTTGAGATAAACTGAAAGCTAGGCTTCTTGTGCCAAACAGCTAACTTCTGAAGGAAAAGGAAAAGTTCTTGAAGGAAACTCCAGTGAGCACATGATGATAGGAAAATGAAACAGCTTTATTGTTGATCTGGAGACAGTTTTAGTGGTCTGAAGAAAAGATAAAACCAGGCACAACACTCCCTTAAGCTAAAGCCTAATTCAGAACAAAAGCCTAACTCTTTTCAATGAAGGCTTATAGAGTGAGGAAGCCGAAGAAAAAAAGTTGAAAGCTAGCAGAGATTAGTTAATGAGTTTGGAAAAAAAGAAGCTGTTTTCACAAAACAAATAGTGCAAGGTGAACCAGCAAGTGCTGATGCAGAAACTGCAGCAAGTTATCCAGAAGATGTAGCTGAGATCATTAATGAAGAAGGTAAACAACATATTTTCTATGTAGACAAAACAGCTTTATAGTGGAAGAAGATATAATCTAAGACTCGAATAGCCAGAGAGGATAAGTCAATGTCTGGCTTCAGAGTTTCAAAGGACAGGCTGACTTTTTTTCTAGTGCCTAAAGCAACTGGTGACTTTAAGTTGAATCCAAAGCTTACTTACCATTCTGAAAATCCTAAGACCCTTAGCAATGATGCTAAATCTATGTTGGTGTGCTATAAATGGAAAAACAAACAAAGCACATCTGTTTGCAACATGGTTTACTAAATATTTTAAGCCCAGTGTCAAGACCTACTGCTCAGAAAAAAAAAAAAGATTTGCTTCAAAATATCACTACTCACTGACAATGCACCTTGTCACCCAAAAGCACCGATGGAGGAATACAAAGAGATTCATGTTGTTTTCATACCTGCTAACAAAACATCCATTCTACAGTCCATGGACCAAAAAATAATTTTGAGTTTCAAGTGTTATTACTTGAGAAATATATTTTGTAAAGCTGTAGTTGCCATGGATAGTGACTCTTCTGATGAACCTGGGAAAAGTAAATTAAAAACATTCTGGAAAGAAATAAGCATTTCTTTCCGGATGCCATTAAGAGCATTTGTGATTAATGGGAGGAGGTAAAAATATCAACATGAATTGGAGTTTGGAGGAAGTTGATTCTAACCCTCATGGATGACTTTCAGTGATTCAAGATTTCACTGCAGCAAGTAACTTCACATCTGTTGCAAACAGCCAGACAACTAGAATTAAAGTGGATCTGGAAGAAGGGACTGAATTGCTGCAATCTCATGAGAAAATTTGAATGGATGAGGAGTTGCTTTTATTCCTGGGCAAAGAAAGTGATTTCTTGAGATTGAATCTACTCCTGGTGAAGATAATGTGAACATTGTTGAAATACCAACAAAGGATTTAGAATATTCAAAATAAGCTTAGTCCATAAAACTGTGGTAGGGTTTGAAAGGATCGACTTTAATTTTAAAATAAGTTCTATTGTGGATATGCTATCAAACAGCATTGCATGTTACAGATAAATCTTTCATGGAAGAAAGAATCAATTGATGTGGCGCACTTCATTGTTGTATTTCTTTAAGAAATTGCAACAGCTACTCTAGCCTTCAGCAATTAGCACCCTAATCAGTTAACAGCCATCAACACAGAGGCAAGACCCTTCACTAGCAAAAATGTTACGACTCACTGAAGGTTCAGATGATCAATCACAATTTTTGCAATGATGTAATTTTTATTAAAGTATTACATTGTTTAGACATAATGTTATTGCACACTTAACAAACTATGGTATAGGATAAACAGAACCTTTACATGGACTGGAAAATTTTTAGAAACGTGTTACTTGGTATATCATGATATTTGCTTTATTGCGGTAGCCTGCAACTAAACCCACATTATTGCTAATGTATGCTTGTATTAATTTTTTAGTGACGAACCTGCCTTGCCAACCTAGAATAACTCTCACTTATATATGGTGGATAATTTTTTATACATTTTTATATTTGATTTGATAATGTTTTGTTGAGGATTTTTGCATCTGTGTCCAAGAGAGATAGATACTGGTCTACACTCTTGTAATTTATTTGCTTAATTTGTTATTAGGATTTTTGAATGAGTTAAGACCGTTCCTTAAATGTTTGGTAGAACTCACCAATGAGCCCATCTGGGCCTGGTTCTTTCTGTTTTGAAAAGATATAAATTATTTATTTAACTTATTTAATAGATATAGGACTATTTAGATTGCTTCTCTTTGTGTGAGTTTCGGTAGTCTGTGTCCTTCAAGAAATTAAGCTATTTCATACAAGTTATCAAATTTATAAGCATATAGTTTTCATAAAATTCTGTTACTATCCTTTTAATGTTCAGGGAATCAGTAATGATGACCCTTATTTCATTTCTGATATTAGTAATTTGTGTCTTTTTGTTTGTTTGTTTGGTAACCTTGTTAGAGCTTTGAATTTTACTGATCTTTTCAGAAAAAAATACAGTTTGAGGTTGTTTGTTTTCTCTATTGTTTCCTAGTCTCAATTTCATTGATTTCTGCCCTAATTTTTATTATATATTTTCTTTTGCTTATTTTTTACTTAATTTTCTCTTGTTCTAATTTGTTATGGAAACTTAAGTTTTTAAATTTTATCTTTTTTTTTCTTCTAGCAGATGCATTCAGCAGTACAAAATTTTATCTAAGCATTTTTGTACAACACATCCCACAAAAAGTTGTATTATAATTTTCATGATTTCAAAATACTTATTAATTTTTTGAGCCTTATTGTTTTAACCATGCGTTACTTAATTATCTTGTTTAATCTCCACATATTGGGGATTTTTCAGTGGTATTTCTGTTATTTATTTCTATTTGAATTCTACTGTGGTTTGACAGCATGCTGTGTATGATATCTATTAAATTGGTTAAAGTATGTTTTAATGATTACAATGTACTCTATTTTAGTGACATCTCATGTGAATTTAAGAGAAATTAATATTCTACTGTTTCTGGCTGAAGTCAGCTAGATCTAGTTGACTCATGTTTTTGTTGTTGTTGTTGTTTGTTTGTTTGTTTGTTTGTGATAGAATCTTTCTCTGTTGCCCAGGCTGGAGTGCAGTGGTGCGGTCTCTACTCACTGCAACCTCCACCTACTGGGTTCAAGCGATTCTTATGCCTCAGCCTCCCGAGTAGCTGGGATTTCAGGTGCCTGCCAGAACGCCCAGCTAATTTTTGTATTTTTAGTAGAGACAGGGTGTCACCATGTTGGCCAGACTGGTCTGGAACTCCTGACTTCAGGTGATCCACCTGCCTTGGCCTCCCAAAGTGCTAGGATTACAGGCATGAGCCACCTTGCCTGACTGACTCATGTTTCTGTTCAACTCAATTATGTTCTTACTGATTTTCTGCCTGCTGAATCTGTCAGTTACTGATAGTTGAGTACTGAAATCTCCAACTACAATAGTAGATATTTCTGTTTCTCCTTGCAGCTCTATTAGTTATTGCATCACATATTTTGACGTTCCATTGTTAATCACCTCACGTTAAGGATTTTTGTACCTTTCTGAATAATTTACCCTTTTATCATTACATAATGTTACTCCCTGATAATTTTCTTTGCTCTGAATTCTGCTTTGTTTGAGATTAATATAGCTATTCCAGCTTTCTTTTGATTTCTGTTGATATAATTTTCTCTAAGCCTTTACTTTATGATATTATATTTAAGGTTTCATATAGACAACATATAGTTTGGTCTTGTGTTTTTTAATCCCATTGAAAGTCTCTCTTTTAACTGGTATATTTAGACATTTCATATTAAAAGCGATTGTTAATATGGTTGGATGAATAAATACCACATTTTTAACTGCTTTCCATATATTGCCCTTGCTTTTTGTCCATCCCATGCATTATCGTTTTAGACAATGTAGTTTTTCATCCCTAGATATTTTGTGTGTGTATTTGTGTATGTATACATATTTCCCCCACCCACTATCACCATGTCTCTACCAGGTCCCCTGCCATTTTTATGTCTGGTAATTCTTATTAGATTTTAGACATTTTAAGTTTTCATTGTTGTGTGCTAGATATTTTATATTTCTAAAAATATTCTTGAACTTTTTGAAACTTGTAAGTTACTTGGAATTGGTTTTATCCTATCAGTTCTTGCCTCTAAAATTTGTTTGGCTGAAGCACAGCAGCATTTAGTTTAGGGCTAATTTTGTCTCACCCCTAAGCAAAACCCATGTGATACTCTGCTTAATATTCTTCTCTTGCATTGTGTGACACAATTTTTTGAAAGACCTTTGTTTGTTTTGATTTGCTCTCAGTTTATTCATTCATTCTTTTCTATTTTAGAAATCTTCTAAACTTTATGGTTCTGAAAACAATTTTCTTGTCTAAAATTTCCAAGAGTAGAACAGAATGTTTGATTTAAATAAAAGCTTATTTCACTTCTGATTTCAATATTCATTCATTCTTGCCTGAGGATAGATATATATGTATACATGAAATGGAGTTTTGCTCTTGTTGCCTAGGTTGTAGTGCAATGGCGCGATCTCGGCTCACTGCAACCTCCACCTCCCAGGTTTAAGGAATTATCCCGCCTTAGCCTCCCAAGTAGCTGGGATTAGAGGTGCCCACTACCGCGCCCAGCTAATTTTGTATTTTTGATAGAGATGGGGTTTCTCCATGTTGCTAAGGCTGGTCTCAAGCTCCCGACCTCAGGTGATCCTCCCACCTCAACCTCCCAAAGTTCTGGGATTACAGGTGTGAGCCACCGTGCCTGGCTGCCTGAGGATATATTTCTATGGATATAGTTTCCCTCCTTCCTCCCTTCCTTCCTTCCTTTTTCTTTCCTTCCTTTATTTCTTTCTTTTCTTCCTTCTTTTTCATTTTTTATAATTTTTTTTATTTTTAATTTTCATGGGTATGTAGTAGGTGTATATATTTATGGGATACAGGAGGTACAATGTGTAATAATCACATCAGAGTAAATGGGGGTATCCAACACCTCAAGCATTTATCATTTCTTTATGTTACAAACATTACAATTATACTCTTTCAGTTACTTTTAAATATAATATAAATCATTGTTGAGTGTAGTCACCACTTGGTGCTATCCTTTATGTATTTTGTAAACATGTGGCAGGTTTGTGAGGGCCTTAGCTTGTTCTGCTAAGTAGATATTTATCTAATGCAATTTTGTTTATTTTAAATGTAAATGCATTTCATGTATCATCTTTAATCAGGTATGTTATATAGAAGCCCGTATCTCCTGGCTTTCACTGCTACCAAAGTTGTTTTTGTTGGGTTTCATTTTGTTCTGGCTCCTTTATATAATTAAACTTTAACTGGGAACCTTTATTATCATTCAACATTCCACATGTTTCCCTTTAGCATGAATTCAACATTTATTACTTCTTGAAGTGTTAAATATTCTCTGATTGGCAGTAAGATTTAACAGCTGATAACTATAATTGGATAGCATATGGATGGGCTGTAACTTTGGCAGCCTTATAAAATGGATCTCTTATTGAAGTCATTTTCTTCCTAGTTCTCTAACCAGTTCAACCTTAGGACATAAAGCTGGATAAAATTCAGAGAATGAAATACAATAGAGATGGTCATGAAATATTTTATTTGCATTATTCTCATGTGTAAATGTGTATGTGTTCTAATTCAGAAAATATAATTATGTCAGAATTGTCTTTTTAAACCAATTCTATTAGTAATACATAATAAAAATTATCTAGACTCTGCTATATAATGTATGCTACCTTTAATTTCTTGTAATTTGGTACAGTTCAGTCTCTTTATTTTATTGGTTAATATGTGAATCTGAAGAAAGGATATATGACTGTTCTTTATATTATTCTTGCAATATTTTTAAGTTTAAAGTAATTTTGAAATAATAAAATTCAAATGAGTGAAAAGGTTGGGCAATTACTCATATGTTGTCCTCTTAGCACTTCCATTAACACTGTGCTGACATCCAATTCCCATCACCGGCATTCCTTTGTGGGGGACTTTCTCATTCTTTCAGGTCTCATATTGTCCCTCAAAACCAGGCTTGAAGTACTGTAATTAGCACTAATAGTGATTACTCTACAATCAATGAGTGACAGAAGATGATTAAAAAATACCCCACGTCTCTTACTACTCAGGTGATATAGCTCTGAGAGCAGTGTTTTACATTGCACTTCTGAGGCTCCAGTGGGATTCTATTCTAGTAACCTACATTGGTAACTTCCTTGATAATGTATATCCATTAGTGGCTACTTTCCTTTTCCCTTCAATAATCTCTTTCCAGCATTTCATGAGACAATATATACTACTTATGCTGAAATACAACCCAACCTAACTTAAACGAAGTTTATGAGACCAATGAATGAGTAATGCTAACACCTGAACAATTCTGCCTCCACTTTTTGAGTTGCCAAGATTCAAGACTTTTTCCCAAAGCTGTTTATGCTAGTTGACTGACTGTTATATGTACATAATTTATTTAAACCTATTTTAAGGCAATAATTATATTAATGCAAAAAAGAGTTTCAGATAAAAAGTGAATTGAATGATGTGAAAAGACTTATTAATAAAGTTAATAAATAACATTAGTAAAATAATTTCGTGTGAATGGTGTTCCACTTAAGTATCTGCGCATCCATGCTACAGGTGTTCCTTGGGTGAGAGTTCAGATCTGCTCTTAAGACTACATATGCAATATCTGTAGTTTAAGTTAAAATTTATTTACTTATATTTTAATATACCAAGTTTCTATTACTATCAGCATTAAATAAGTTTTTAATTAAATGCTGCACTACTAGGCTCCATTTTGTTATTTTGGTGCCAATAATGAATATCGCTCACCTATCTTCCTTAAGATATGTAGTTGCATGTACATATATCTCAGAATCCTTGATAAATGTATAGAATCAGAAAAGAATTTTCAGTACTGTGTTTCAAATTAAAATAAGCTAAAATAAGCTATTAATTGTAAGGAAATCTATTTAGAGCTTATTTCTATTGAAGTGTATCATAGAGTAACAAAAATTACTCAGTATCATTATTGAGCTTCTCTAACAGCTACACAGTGAGTTATTCTACTACCTAATTATAGTTTATATTTTTTGCTAAACTTGTTCATCATTAACGACAGCATTTTATTAATACTAAAATGCTCATGGAGTAATCTAATTGTTTTCAAAAATATTCTGGACAAGTTGTTCAATACCCTAATGAATCATATTGAAGCTCTTTAAATATTTAGGCTTTCAAGACTTTGTTTTATAATCATTTACCTAAATAGTATGTATCTTGGGTATTTTTCAGTGTATTAAGTTTTATTAGATATAAAACATGTATTTAGTTATAATTAATTGGTAAACAAAAATATAAAAAACACATGATGCTTTTGTTATGACAAAAATTTGGGCTAAATGGATTTCTAAAAACTTATATATTATGTGCAAAACATGATAAGGACTTATATGTTTCTAATTTCAGCCTAAATTACGTAAGGAGAGAAAAATAATTTATGATATATAGTTTTTAATAGAATGAAAAACTAATAAGGAATCAAAAGGTACTCTGAAGACATAGCTAATAATAATTGTACAGGGTAGAAATTTGTTTCCTCATTTGTATTATTACTACATTTTAGATTATTACAGAATAAGATGACCTATAGTAAGTTTAATTTGTCTTTGAATAAAATATTGTTTAGCTCAATATGTTTAAAACAATATGTCAGGCCGGGCGCGGTGGCTCAAGCCTGTAATCCCAGCACTTTGGGAGGCCGAGGCGGGCGGATCACAAGGTCAGGAGATCGAGACCACAGTGAAACCCCGTCTCTACTAAAAATACAAAAAATTAGCCGGGCGCGGTGGCGAGCGCCTGTAGTCCTAGCTACTCAGGAGGCTGAGGCAGGAGAATGGCGTGAACCCAGGAGGCGGAGCTTGCAGTGAGCCGAGATCGCGCCACTGCACTCCAGCCTGGGCAACAGCGTGAGACTCCGTCTCAAAAAAAAAAAAAAAAAAAAACAACAATATGTCACAAATGTTGAAGTAAGCAATAATCCATTTATGATCATTTCAAATTATTTAAAAATATAAAGTCTATTTCTAAAAATACTCAGGATTTAGGAAATAATAATTCCTGACCTCAGAAAGAACATTCAAAATGGAATAGAAATACGTAACGAAAATTGAATGGTAAATTTGGACAATTTTCAAAGGTCTATAGATTGATATAAAATTTAATATCAGATCAACTCAGTTTACTTTTTCTGAAAATAAAGTGAGAGCTCATAAAATTTAATGTGACCAGAAATACAAATAGTATTAAAAGTGTATTATAATCATTCATTCAAAAAATATTACTGAGAATGAATTCTGTACTGAGTTGGTTTTTGTGGCAGGGTTACAGAACAGACAACAAGACTGCCCTGTTCCTGCCTTCATGAAACATACACAAATATTGGGGATAAAACAAACAAACAGAATGTTTCACAAATGACAAAAACCAGTAACTGGAGGTCATTATTCATGATAACAAAAATAATGTTGATGTCTTGATGCTTGTGTTTGATAATAAATGTAGAAGACTACTTCAGATGTGATGCTCACAGAATGATTTAGCCAATAAAAGATTTAAAAAATAGGAAAATGAAAAAAATGGAACTTTAGTAACCTTTACAGCTTGATTATATTAAAAATATCACATACAAAAATGGGTGGAATGAAATACAGAGATTTAAGGAAAAATACTGCATTAAATATTTACATGTAAAAGAAAAATGGCCCAAATTAGATGGTTTTACACAAATTGAAATACATTTCTGTGAACACCAGTCAGAATGCACACCAAACAAAAGTGTGTGTGTGCATGTATGTACAGAGTCACATATTCACATGTACACACACACATAGACACACACATCTGGGATTATTGTATTCACACTTGTGAAACCATAGATGGAAAAAATTCTTAAAGGAAGCCAGAGAAAAATGACACATTATGCAGAGAAGAATAAGGATCAGTATGAAAATATATTTTTCCTCAGAAACAATGCGACAAGAATAAAATGGACAATAAGGATGATATTTTTATATGGCTGGAAGAAAATATATCTGTCAACCAAGATATCAATAACAGGAAATATAATCCTCAAAAGTAAAGAATAATTAATGACTCTCAGGCAAACAAAAATAGTAATTAATTGCCAGCAGACCTAATCCGCAATGTTAAAGAAGTTCTTTAGGCAAATGAGAGATACACACACATGTACACATATGTGTATATACTTTTTCATATCTCTACAGTGCAATAATATTTCAGAGGGAAATAAGAATATATTAATTATTTTTACATTTTTAATTATTCTAAAATATAATTCATTGTGTAAGGCAAAAATAATAACAATGTACTGTATATCTTGTCAGGGAGTTGTAAACTAGCAGGCCAGCTAGTAAATATTTTAGTACTATTGTCTTTGTTGCAACTACTTCACTCTGCCATTGTGTCACACAAACAGCCATAGATAATATGTAACTTAAGTATGGCTTTGTTCTATTAAAACCTTATGTTTGAAAACAGGTAGCAGGAGGATTTAAGAACTTCTTTTTGAAAAAACAAAAAAAACCCCAAAAAACTAGAGAATGATTGAGAAACAATACTTGCTAAGGAATTTTATCTAATAAAGGACTTATATCTAAAATATATAATAAAATCTTAAACATAAACAATAAGGAATCTAATAATCCACTGGAAGTGAGTATGAGCTTTGAACAGATATAAAGAGATTTATGGAAAATAGGCACATGAAAAATAGTGAACATCGTTAGTCAATATGAAACTGTCAATTAAAACTACACACTTGTTAGATTCTTTACAGTTTCAGAAAGTAACAAGAACCAACGATAAAAATGTCTATAACCTAGAATTCCCCTTTGTGCCACTTCGTATCCATTCTGTCCTATGGTTAACGGCTATTCTAAGTTAGAGTAGCATACTCAATTTTGTATTTGTACTTTTGATGAATAGCGTCATACAGTATACACTCTTTTGTATCTGGCTTCTTTAACATTATATTGATTCATCTGTTCTGTTTAGCATAGCAGTTACTCTTTTTTAATTTCCATATGCCTTGTGTGAGGACAACATAGTTATCTATATACTGTTGGTATAAATTAGGGTTTTACATTTTATTTTATTTTATTTTAATTGAGACAGAGTCTCACTCTGATGCCCAGGCTAGAGCACAGTGGTGTGATTTGGGCTCACTGCAACCTCTGCCTCTAGGGCTTAAGCAATCCCCTCACCTCAGTCTCCCAAGTAGCTGGGACTACGGACATGTGCCACCACACATGGCTATTTTTTTGTAGAGATTGGGTTTTACCATGTTGCCCAGGCTGGTCTTGAACTCCTGGGCTCAAGGGACACACCTGCCTCAGCCTCCCAAAGTTCTAGGATTACAGGCATGAGCCACCACGCCTGGACTAAATTTTTTCTTATTATGAATAGTGTTTGTGTGAATAGTCTACTACACACATTTTGGAAAACATATGTATGCCTTTTTGGCAGGTCTAAACCTATGAGTGGAATGGATGAGTCACAGGATACACATATGGACAACTTTAGTAGATCTGCCAAAGACTTTTCCAAAGTGATTGCAACAATTTACACTCCAGCCAGCCAACACTGTGTACTTTCCATCTTTTTTACTTTATTTTATTCATTCTACTTTTGGTGTGCTTGCACTGCTTCGTGACTTTATTTTCTTCCCCTAGTTACTAATTCTATCAGTTGTCTATTGCTGCATTATAAGTCACTACAAAACTTACACATATGCTAAAAATACTTATTATGTCTTATAATTCTGGGGGTTGTCTCGGTAGCATTTTGGCTGTCTTCAGCTGGGCTCATTCATACAGCATCATTCAGGGTATGAGATTGTCCTAGATGGCTTCCCTGTCACCTGAGGTTCCTCAGTTCTTCTCCACTTAGCACTTTATTCACTGATAAGCTTGATTGCTTTTTTATATGGTGGCCCCAAAATACCCCCAAGATTGAAACACTTCCACCCGGCGAAGTTTCAAAACTATTTGAGGTCTGTGTGTGTTACTTTCTATTGGTAAAAACAAGTTACAAGATCTGCCCTTCCCAAGGCAAGGGAATAGATAACACTCCTTAAAGGGAAAAGCAGTAAACTTACTGAAAATATTATTTTTTCTTACTGTCCTGCATGTCACATCTATCATGGTATCAGAGGCAGTGTTTTTGAGAACTGTTTTCTGGATTTTCTGCTCCACTGGTTTATCTGGGTTTCCTTCAAACTGTACTACCACGTCTTGATTGATATAATTAAAAATAGGTACTGATATCCAGAAAGTAATTCCTCCAATTGATGCAGAATTTTTGCTCCTTAGTTCAGCTAAAACTGGGTTCTTGTCACATGACCAGCAGAGTTTAGGTGCACAAACACATTGAAAGGTGAAGAGAGAGGAATTTATTAAAAGAAAACTCTCAACCAAAAAAGAAGAGGCCCTGCTAACAGGTTCCCACCTCACATATTGAATACCCTACCACCACACGCATGAACTGAAGAGACCGGGCTCCTCCCCTCTGCACAAGGGGCAAACCTCCCGTGGCTCCCCCCATTCTCCCAGTGTGCATGTGGGGATTATTCAGAAACAATCAGTTCAGAAAGGGCAGACAAACAGGGGCAGTTCTCCCTCTGGGTCCTGGGTTTCATCGGGAGCAGCAGTCTGGTTTTTCAGCCTTCAGGCTGTTTTAGGCTTAAAGGTGGGATTGCACCAAGGACCCTTGGCTGTCTGCTGTCTCTATCACAACTTTATTCTTTGTCTCTAACATTGACTCTAACATTGTCTCAAAAGCAGTCAACACTTTTGAATGTCAAAATTGCTTTTAAATTTTGAAAAACAATGCTAGAATTTTGATTGGCATTACTGTAAATACATAAAGTAATTCGAGGGAGTTATTGCCATCTTTACATTACTATATGTTACTATTCGTAAACTTTTAAGTTTTAAAAAATGTCTCTGAATACTTGCATGTGGTTTCCAGTGTAGAACTTGATATCACTCCTTTAGATTTATTCACAGAAATTTTATACTTTGTCAATGTTATTTGAATTGATGATTTCTAAGTATTTATTATTTACCACTAATGTAGAGAAATACAATTGATTTTTGTATACAGATACTGATTCTAGAAACTTGCCAAATTCACTTACTAATTTGAATAGATTATAGGTCTTTTAAATTTTTTCCAATTCTAATAATGTATTTTATTTAACTCAGTATATTTCAACTTGATTACTTCAACATGTAATCCATACAAATATCCATATAATTAAACATTTTACCAGCTTTTGTACTGTCTTTGAAATTGGGGAGTATTTTCCATGTATAGAGTAACTTGATTCAGATTAGCCATTTTCAAGTATTCAATAGCCACTTATGGGTACTGCCTACCATGTAGGCACAGTTCTAAATTCACACATAATCGTAAAATACCCACCTAAATCATTGTGATTGACTTCAAAAAATACCAAACAAAAATTTCCAGGTAAGTTTTTAAGTATGGTGGTGGTGGTACGGAACAGTTAAGAGATTACAAACCTTTGGCAGGCTCTGGGCCTTCCCTTGGAAGAGAAGCTTTACCGTACACACTCCCAGATGTCTGCATACAGTTATAGGAGGTCTAAGACCCCAGGCTAAAGAATGTTTTCTAAGAGACTTGTTTCAGAGATGATTCAATTGTGAATGATAAAGAAGGTATTTGCCCACATATTGTGAGGTGACTCCTGGTTTTACACAGTGTCATTTGGAACAGGGGCAGCAGTAGTGGCCATTTGTCCCCTGGAGCTCATTCTTGTACCCAGATCGTTGTGTGGAATTCAGCCAGTGTGCTAGAATTAAAAGACTCACCATAGAGGCTGACGGTGTCACTGAGATGGAAATTACAAGGAGACCCAGGAGAACTAGGGATTTTCCACATTGTAATTTTGCATTAAGCCAACTGGATTCACAACAGGTATTACATTCCTCTTCATCTCTTAAGAAGCTTTATATCCTTATCAACTTCCTCTGAAAAGCATGAGAAAGTCCAACTATTTTAGTATTCATCTTTATTTGAGGCACAAGGACCTACATCTAAGTTTTAACATTAAAGCATCTAAATTCTCCCTAAGTATCAACAGAAGTCATAAAAAACATGATTAGTCACCCAAATGTTTGACTGAGTGGATATTTTATGGAAGGTTCATAAACTTTGGACTCCTGTTTTCACTCTTACTTTTCATGTATAATATCATTTGGCCTCATTCACCATTTTACAAATGAAATATTCAAAAATTATAAATATTCTAAATCTTTATTTTATGCATCTGATTATTTTATTTTATTTTTATTTTTTGCCTTACCCAGTTTTTGGTTTAGCTTAGTTGTGTTTTAAACTTTTACTTTCAGTTCAGGGATACATGTACAGGTTATACAAGTAAGCTCCATGTCATGGGAGTTTAGTGAACAAATCATTTTGTCACTTAGATAATAAGAATGGTACCTAATAGGTAGTTTTTCTATCCTCACCCTCCTCCTAATCTCTACTCTAAAGTGGGCCCCAGTGTCTGTTGGTTATATAGATAATACTGTCATCTTCAAATAATGACAATTTTTATTTCTTCTATGTTTATGACTTGATCATGTCTTACAATTCCTGTTGTATTGGCTTTGTCTCCCAATGCAACGCAGTAAATGTTAGCCCCTTTAAAATCATTTTCAATACCAATAAAAAATTTTTCAATATTGTAACATTTAACAAAATATCCGCCATAAAGTGTTGTAGATCTTCTTTACCACATTCAGAACGTTTTCTTGGTTGGGCATGGTGGCTCACACCTGTAATCCCAGCACTTTGAGAGGCCAAAACAGGTGGATCACTTGAGTCCAGGAGTTTGACAGCAGCCTGAGCAACATGGCAAAACCCAGTCTCTACCAAAAATACAAAAATTAGCTAGGAATGGTGGCACGTGCCTGTAATCCCAGCTACTCAAGAGGCTGAGGCAGGAGGATCGCTTGAATCTGGGAGACAGAGGTTGCAGTGAGCTGAGATCATGCCATTACACTTCAGCCTGGGCAACAGAGTGAGAGTTCATCTCAAAAAAAAAAAAAAAAAAAAAAAGGAGTTTTATTTTTATTTAGAGTATTATGAATGATTGCTTAATTTCATCAAAATATCTCTTGATGGCTTTTGAGATGGTCAGGTGGCTTTTCTGTTTGTTTTCATTAATGTTGTGAATGGCACAGATTGATTTCCAAACCAATCTTATATTCCATGATTAAAGCCTCCACAATATTTTAATTTATAATCCTCATATACATTGCCAGAAATCACTTCCTAAACCTTGTCACATTCTAGTATAAAATAAGATTACAAGAAGAAAATTTGTATAATAATTTTCTCAGAAATATGAATACAAAAATATCTTAGATTTGCTTACATTTTGTTTACATTAGTTTTTAAAAAATCTATTTCATTTCTTTTCTGGGCCCCCAAAATGCAAGCAGAAAGTTTTGCATACATTTGTTAAAAATTGCATGCATTGCTAAAAATATTAGCAAAACAAAAATACGCAAAACTTTATCCTTGCATTTTGGGAGCCCAGAAGAAAATGGAAAAAAAAAATTTTTAAACTAATGCAATCAAAATTTAAGGAAATATAACATCTTTCATTCATATTTCTGAGAAAATTGTTACTTTTTTTCTTCCTGTAGTCTTCTTATTTTCTGCTAGAATATGAGAAGTTTAGGAGCTAATTTTTTATTCTTCCATTCTCTGGAAAAGATTGTGTAAGATTCTTGAAGGTACAATATGATGAAATACTTACATTTTTTAAAAATTGGGTCAAATTTGTATTTTTTAATTGTTTTACATTTTCTGATAGCTTTCTTTAAGAGCTTTTATTTCTGTATTGCCAAATATACTTTCATGGTTTGGGGTCTTACGTCTAAGTCTTTAATGAACTTAGAGTTTATTTTTATACATGATGAGAGACAGGGGTCTCGTTTCAATGTTCTGAATGTGGATATCAAGTTTTCCTGGCACCATTTGTTGAAGAGACTGTCCTTTCTTCAATGTAAATTTTTGGTACCTTTGTAAAAAATCAGTTAACTATAAATCAATAGATTTATTTCTGAGTTCTCTTTTCTGTTTCATTGGTCTATTTGTCTGGTTTTTATGCCAGTACCATGCTGTTTTGGTTACTATAGCTTTGAGAAATAATTGGAAGTGGGCAGATAATGTGCGTTGACAACTCATACATGACATTATTGACAAAAAGAAAAGACAAAGGTACAGCAGTAAATAAAAGGGAAAATGATAACAAAATGCATATTTAAAGGCTAATAAATGTTTGAGATATAAATGAGAGGGGATAATTGATATTAAATCTCTTCTGGAAATAAATAGAGGCTGGAATTGAATGTGTAGTTAGAGGATTAGCATTCAGAATGTAATAGAATTTTTCTTATAACATGAGGAAAAGAAAAACAGTGTATATAGTGTGTGTGTGTGTGTGTGTGTGTGTGTTTATGTGTATAGGTGCAGATATAACTTTTTCAGATTCGGTATATGGAAGCTGTGTTGGAAACATTTGATGGCATATTTTCACTCTGAAGTAAAATGCAAGGTCATTTGCTAAAACCCATTGTGAATGTTGGAAGTTTGTGGAAGTTTTCAGAAAGGGAATTATTTTAAATGATTATTATGAAAATTGTAAAATGCTAGAGTGGAATTTCTGAACATTGTCTAGCCATTACATGAGATTTGAGAAAATGGATTTTGTGTGGTGTCACTACAACCATCTGGATGATTTTGTCCAGAATATGCACGGGTTCTATCATAAAACAGAGGAAGTGACTATTTAGATTTTTTCTGTGTTTGAGATTTAAGGAGGAAATCTGAAATTATAGGTATGAGCATGGT
Source organism: Macaca thibetana thibetana (assembly GCF_024542745.1). Taxonomy (NCBI): domain Eukaryota; kingdom Metazoa; phylum Chordata; class Mammalia; order Primates; family Cercopithecidae; genus Macaca; species Macaca thibetana. Next base: position 57,436,390 of record NC_065589.1, read on the forward strand.
GGAAAAAATAGACCATTTTCCAGGGATTCAGAGTAAACAGACAGCACATAGCTTATATATAAAGAGAAAATAAAGTAATGAGGGAAGTGGCAGTGCCAATATATAAGGAAAAAATTTTCTGTGGAAAGAAAAGGGAGAACATTTGAAAAGTAAAGACTTTAAATTGAGCAGTTTTTCCCCAGGATGAGGGGAAACATTAAATATATAGTAGTGAAAATACATGGACATGGCCTTGGAGCAAAATTGATTCAATAATAAGCATACCAATTACAGACTTAATAAGATCTTTGAAAAAAATTGAATGAATTTCTCATTAAATAAGGTATTAACAGCAGAGCTCAATCTAGCTGAAGAAAGCATAGTTTAAAATTATGGATACGTCTTAGTAATAACAGCAACATACTATGTTGCAAAATTTAATTTAGTTGAGGTTGCTTTTCCATACATGGAAAGAAAATAAAGAACTGACCATTTTTTTCCAGAGTTTTCTCCTTTAAACATTTTTAATTTTTATATATTTAGAGGGTACAAATGCAATTTTCTTACATGCTTCCCCAGAGTTTTCTGTGAGATATTTAGCTATGTGAAAGACAAAGTTCACACTGAGACATCCATTGCTTCTAATTGTTCCCACAACTCCAATAGTTCTTTTGTGCTCCTTTCTATAGTTAATATGAGGATCTTTAATAGGATTTACAACCTCCCTGCTTAATCTCAGTGTCCAGCCATTTCTTTCTGCACATCGTGTTGAGAGTGACTGCTCTGTTTTCCAAAGGTCTCCCATTCATGATATTGTTCCCTGTCTAAATGGCTTACTATCAGTAGGGAAGTGAGAGTAGTCTGCACTGGCTGCAGTCGATAAACATATGCATTTTCTGTGAATAATTTTTAAAATCCTAATAAAGTGAATAAAGTACAAGCATTCACAATTCTAAATAATGTCAGTGATAAAATATCCCTTCCTGAAAAATAATTGGTGACCTAAATTCTAAACAATTGTTGTAATTACTGATTTTTAATGTAGGCTGTTCTTGTTTTGTGTGTTTCTCACATCCACAGATATTAGTTATCATAGTTTAGTAAAATAATACCGGTGTCCAAACAACACAGTTCAAATTTTAGCTATTACACTATACTAAATATGAGTAGTTGCATGAACTATAAAGTTTATCCCTAGCTCTTTCATCCAAAAATTACTATGTGAATAATAGATGCGTATCATAGTCAGTAACCAATCACGCCACTTCTTTCAAGTCTGCCAATGACTGACCACTGCATCTGTTATTCAGTTTACGGACACACAGCAAGGCCTGTAGTTGTACTAACTCCTTGTCATGAAGTGATGAACCCACATGGCAATTACAAAAATGGATAATAGAATGAGGCAGTTGCCTAATAAAGATGTAAATACATGAAATGTGATAATGGTAAAAATAAAAACAGTAAAATATCAATGATATATAAATAGAAATATAGAAGAAAGAGCAGATTACGGGAATGTTAATGTTGCCACTATACTAGAGACTTTAGACATGCAGCCAGAAGATCTTAGTGAAAGCAGATTTAGAGACATAATAAGGAAAAATGGTTGCAAGGATGAAGATAAAAGTTCCTAGAGAAAGTAACATCAGCAAAACCTCCACATTAAAGGAACCCTCATTGATATGTCCCAATATTGAAAGCGCAAAGATAAAAATACTGGAAGCTCATCCAAACATAGAATGGAAGATGAAAATACCCAATAAGTAGAAAAGACACTCACTCCATCATAAATTATACAGCAAGAAGGCAATTCTGTTTATGGTTTTTACTAAAAAATAACATACTTTAATTTCAACATTTTCAAAATATGGTTAAATATTACTTTTACTTTTTTAAATCTTCCTATACATTTATAATCAATAGCAAGAGCATTCCTTGACAAAAAAATTTAATGATCATGGGACAATTGTAACTTTTCCAGCTGATTATTTCAATCACTTTTCCTGATTTCAGCTTGTAAGGTTATTCTTATTCTCTGGACTACCATATGAAGGAGAGCCTTTATTATACCAAAAATAATCAAATTAGAGGTTTTATTCATTAATCTTTCTTTAAAAAATATTTATTTATTTATTTATTTGGACTTAATCTTTTCGAGGTAGGCCTTTCTCCATGCAAATTCCTTAATTTTATTTTGTCACAACTTCGTGCTCAAGTTATTGGAAAATGTAATTCTTGCAAGGGACAAGTTAACAATTTTAATATCTAGATTTAGTTATCCATTTAGGAAGGTTACAATCTTTTGTAACATTGTGCTTTACATGGAAGATCATTTGAAGAACTCCCAATACTCAGTAAATACACATCAACACAGCTACACATATTCATTTAAACAGAAAATTTATAACAATTTGGAAGAATTTGAGTTCACTTTGAACAAAATTCGCTTCTCCAGGTCCTATAGCACTATGTATTCTTGCAATTAAACAGTAAATTTGAATTTACCAATATTAGCACTACATCTCTCCAATTTTGTCCTTTTGTGTAATCACTTGAAGCTCTTTTAAAAATGTAAAATTTAAGAATTGCGGACATTAGGCCTCAAAACAGATGCTGTACATTGCTTTTTATTACTCTAACAGAGTACTATGTAGGCATAAATGTTATCTGTACTTCCAAAAATGCATTAATGCAATTAAAAACTCCCAATCCCTTGCTTTTTGGTTTCTGTATAGTATTATTTATACTGATTAACTTTGTTATCATTGCTGCTGCTCTAACTTTAACTTTACCCTGCTCTTCTAAAAATGCTTTATCCTAGCATCCAGCATTCTGGATGCTTCATTCTAGCACTCATCCTATTTCTGCATCTGAGCATCCTCTAGGTAACTTGCTTGATAGCTGTTTCAGTCTTATAAACTCTTCCATCCAAAAAGTACAGTCCAGTTTCTTGTGTCAAACCTTGTTTGCAAGATTATTCTTTGCACACAAATTTCCAAAATGCCCAAAACTAGCTTAATTATATTTTTAAAGATTGATACCTCTTAGATGAATATTATTTTTTCCTATACATATCAGCCATCTTGATCACTTCTTGTTGATATCAGTTTTTTAGACCCTCTTCCCAAATCTGCAGCATTGCCCATTTCTATAGACTAATACTAATAGTATCTGTTAGTACATTTTGAGTATAACACATTGTCACTGTCAGGCTGTTCTTCCTTCCAAGACCTGCAGCTGCGTTGGCCTCATTCTCTCTTCTAAGTGTTTTTGTCCAAGCCTAAAGCTTACTCAGTCTCTCTGTTCCTACTGAAGTGAAACAGGAAATGCCTTGTTGGTTCCTAAAAAATGCTTCTGCCTATTAAAACAAGTTTTTCACTGTTAAATTTATGGCTCCATAAACTTATTTGTAAATAAGTGATGCGTACTAGATACACATTGTCATAAAATGTCACTTCACTTGTGTACTGAGCAATCACATCAATTGCTAAGTAATAAAAGCCAAAGGTTAAATATACATCATAGTAGACTGACAAAAATATTTGTCAATTTATAATTTGTATTATACTCATGCTCATAAATAATATTCAAATTAGAAATTTAGGAAATAGAAAAAAGGTAACAGTAAAAATATCCTTTAAACCAATACCTGGGTGAAATCATTGTTTAAAAAAATATATACATATGTACACATACACACACATATTTTTTTCTGTAACATAGTTACTGCTTTAATTTTCATTTAATGATGTTTTGTTCATTTTTTTGTCAATAAATGTGAAACATATCATTATTGTTAATTTCTGCATAGTAATGTATCCTATGAATATATAATATTTTACATTAAAATTTTTCTATTATTGAACATTTAAGTTCAGTTCAATTAGAAAATATCAATCTTCACTTTAAGAAACCAATTTCAACTTTTCTTTAAATAGCTAAGCTGTTTATGTTTTATTATCTCTCCCATTTTGGTATTTCCTTAGTTTTTCCCTGTAGTAAAAATGTATTAGCTATGCCGGGCGCGGTGGCTCAAGCCCGTAATCCCAGCACTTTGGGAGGCCGAGACGGGTGGATCACGAGGTCAGGAGATCGAGACCATCCTGGCTGACACGGTGAAACCCCGTCTCTACTAAAAAATACAAAAACTTAGCCAGGCGAGGTGGCGGGCGCCTGTAGTCCCAGCTACTCGGGAGGCTGAGGCAGGAGAATGGCGTAAACCCGGGAGGCGGAGCTTGCAGTGAGCTGAGATCCGGCCACTGCACTCCAGCCTGGGCGACAGAGCGAGACTCCGTCTCAAAAAGAAAAAAAAAAAAAAAGTATTAGCTAATGAACAATTAAGTTATAAAAATATTATACCATTTATGAGCAAATCAGCAAGTGAGGAGTTAACATAAATTTATTTCAAGGAATTTTATTCAAAAGATTGTATTATGAATAAACTGTGGGTATAATGACTTTACCTGTACTTTCTAAGTGACTTATGTGACATAAATGCCTCTATAATTATCGAGTAGCATATTATTTCTCACAAAAGTAACACATAAAGATATTTTCCCCTATCATTTTAGCTTACCACTATATAAAACTGAATTTTATGAAAAAATATATTAGTGCAAGACTGCTAGTACTATATGAGCACACATGTGATGACTATATGAAACTAAGGCAGGAAAAATGGGGTTTACCAGAGTGTTGCTCTTGTGAGGTTGAGAGAAAGAGTATATTTATAATAGAGTAGACTTTTTAAAATTGCATTGGTTGTTTGTGGTTTGGGATTGTCATCTATTTCCAAGTGTGACAGGTATGGGTTCTTTCCAATCAAATTATATAATGTAGCCTGGGAAACATGTTTTTTTCTACAGAACACTGGAGTAATGTAGAGAGGTTAATGAGAAATTAGAAATAAGCTGCAACCAGAAGAGAGAACAATATCAGGGAATAAGTGAGATTAACTCCACAGTAATATGCAGTTAGGACTGCACTGGATGGCTGTCAGTCCTTTTTATAACATTGGCACATGATTGATGCCTCTAAAAGTTTTACTCTAATACCAGATTTAATTACCAAGTAGCTAGTTTCATTGAGACAGTCATTGATTGTATCAAATTCTATTCTAAAATTTCACTCTGGTAATAATAAACATAGAAAAGCAAGATTTTGTCATTTTGTCTCAAATAGTATTCACGTATGTATCAGGTTTTTATAAAGGCATCTTCAATAGGATAGAAAAAATTACCTTCACAGAGGAACAGAAGAAAGTGGAAGAATAAGAAACTAACTACAGATGAGCATTAACAACATAAAAAAAGCCAAGAGTATGATTTCTGTCATGTCAGTAGATCTCAGTTCCAGTAAAATGAAAACAGTTAGTAGGTATAGTCAGTTGTATGTGTATAAACGGAATTCTACATCATTTAATTATTAAAAAATCACCAGATCTCCACTTTCTAAACATATCCTATTTTGACCTAGAACTAAAATATTCATCTACATCTTAGGGTTATTTGCTACATTGCACAAAATTACTTTGAATATTCGAAACATATTCATATGTCTGCTGTTTATATTTCTTTAAAAATTGTCATTGACATGCATAGTCTGTGTTATGATTCACAATTAAGTCTCAGGATGAAAGATCTGAAAATTGCACCATAATATTAGCACTCTAGTGACTATATCACATTAAAGGAAGAATGATTAATTAGCATTCTATTATTTAAATAATGTATGTCACCTAGTTTGTAGGAGTTGGCATTGTTTCATGGGAATCAATAATGCTGATTACCTTTTAAATGTAAAATTTTTTATGATTTCATTTTTCAAAAACAAACCACAATATAATTTACAGTTGCGATTACTCATTTATGAAATACTAGCATAACTAAATTTTCTATCTTTTAATCTCAGATAAAGTCCCACAACTTCACATGAACTTATTATATTACAACTTCATGGTTAATATCTTATTTAATGTATTTTTTTTCAGCTTTGTCTTTGATCCAGTGCATACTCAGTGATGTCCATTGATGTAGGAGAATTCCATGTCAAAATAACCTGAATAAAAAATTCAGCTGTCTGGCAAATAACCTGTTACTAAATTAAGAGAAGTGTCACTGAATACAAGGCTAGAGAAAAATGTAAGATTGTGCCCCAAAAATAATTTGTCTCTGGAAAATGCATTTTTTGAGGCTCTTATACCATGAACTATTTCCACGTGAACGACATTTTCTTAGTGCAAATTGGGGCTATAGACATTTAAATGCCTGGGAACATTTGTGAAATATAAAATGTATTTTGCAATCCTTTTTCTTATTATTGGGGATTGCAGTCTGAACTCAAGAAGCTGGAATAATTAAAAGGCTGTAACAATATCCTCAAAGCTGCAACTTAGTAATTGATGAAGAAAAAATATCACTCAACAAGACTTTTATCAGCATAAGTCTGCCATTTCTGTGTTGTATGCAAACTCCAATGACCTAAGCACTCTGAAACAAGAGGAATCAGATTAAGCAGAAATTTGAAGAATTCATTTTCTCGATTCTCTTTGCCTTTATTAGGTTGGTGCAAAAAATTACGGTTTTGCCATTAAAAGTCATGACAAAAACAGCAATTACTTTTGCACCAACCTAATATAAAATGAATTGTGATCTTCTCTCAACTTCAAACACTTTCAGCACTGTTTGGAAATGTGTTTTTATTATTCTGGGACTTCCTTCTAATGACTTCTTTTCTTTAAATCCTTTTGTATCTCAAAATAATGTTCTTAAGAAGATCTTGATTCTTAATTTATTTTGAAATTTACGTGTGCCACATTAAATCTGATAATATCTGATTTCATAAATATTTAAGACCTTGCTATGAATCTGACATCTGACTAGTGTTTAGCGATATAATCAGTTAATGTATTTAACACTATGTGTTTTTTCTCACAGGCATCTCTCTCACACTTTTTTTAACCAACTCTTTCTTCTGCCTTCCTTAAATGACACAACGAAGCACTCAATTGACCCAGCAATCCTCTAGATGTAACACAATCATATCTCTGTTCTTACAGCAATCATCCTCACATGAATAATTAATTTATCTAATATTCTCATTCCTAGCACCCTATTTATTTTCCATAACTACCATTCTAATCTATTTTATTGAGCTCCTCCTTAGATATTATTAATGTTCTTCCACTAGCTCAATTCAAAGAAAATCCTTAAACTCTCAAATTCATTTAATATGATTAATCATTCCTTGTTTATTGTACTATGTATTTTATCTTCCTAATCTCCTATCTTAGTTACCTTGTTTACTTGCCTGTTTGTATTACTCCTCTGTCTTTAAGTAGACAGTCACCAGCACTCCCTGTTATATTTCATAATTTACTTTGCAGAAAGATTTATGCTTCAACTAACTGCAAAACCACATCGTTCTGTCTCCTTTTGAAGTTATCTTACGTATATCAATACTTACATAGTATTCATAGTTTCCCAATCTCTTGATTTTGAAGTGACTTTTAATTACTCTCATTTATTCATTATATTTATATAAATGTAATTTGCTCACATTTATACTATTTAGTTCTGTTTGTGTCACCATCTGAATGCTATTTCAGACCTAAGTCACCTGACACCTGCTAACGGATATCATTTTCTCTCCCCACTTCTATTTACTTCATAGGTCACCATATAGGACACTGATTACAAAACATGGCTATGCTATTTCAAAATAAGCACTTTACTTAATTTCTCTAAATCATGACTTCCCCAAATGGAGATAATATCTACCTCAAAAAGTTGTTTTGCATTAAATGATATATGTAAAATCCTTTGGAAATTGCCCAACATACATTAAGTAGTCCACAAACATTGATTTTCAAAATTACCAGATAAACCATAAAAATAAATAACACATTTTTTCAGGTGTCCATCCTAGTTTAGAATAACTACATTTTCCAAACCGATCCCACATTCTTAAAATGGCAAGGGAAGCCATTTTAAGAATGTGTCACAGCTTTGTGGCATGTCAACCTGATTCAGCTCCACTATAGTGCCAGATAATTCAAATGAACAGTAATCTAGGTGCTGCTGTGAAATGATTTTTACAGATGTGATTAAAGTCTCTAATCAAGTGACTTTAATCTTAGGAAGACTATTTTGAGTGGGTCCTTTTAAAGAGGATTTGATTTTCCTGTATTCAAAAGTTTATACAGTTTGTACCCATGGGGTTACAGGCTACTCCTGATCTTCTCTGCCTGACTACCTGCCCTCTGAATTTCAGACTTGCTTAACCAGGCTCCGTAGTTGCACAAGCCAATTATTTGTAACATTTCTCTCTCTGTCTCTCTCTCTCTCTCTGTGTGTCTCTCTCCATCTCTTTGTCTCTCACTCTTGTTTTTACTCTTGCTCTCTCTGTATATACATACAACCAAATAATAGTTTTCTTAGATATTATTAATAGTTTGAAGAGGGTTTAGGACTCTTCTGAACCCTCCAAGAAATACAAATTTTCTCCAAGAAACTACAAACTCCATACTCCATTGATTCTGCACTTGTACAAATTATTATAAACTAATAGTACATTTGGAACAGTTAGCTTACTGATGCAAACAAATCATTTTCTAATGGTACCATATAACTATCAAAAAGCTGGGCATATAGTAAACAATCAATATTTTTGAATGAATTAATGCCACTTATATTTCTTTAATCAGCCTGAAAATTAATGTGAGTACTTTTTTTTAATCATGTGGCTCTCTACTGGAATAATCACATTTATATATGTGACAAATATTGGTCTGCTTGATTGTAATAAAAGATTATCACTGACAGAGTATGTTGACTAATTAAAAAATAGAATAACTTCTCCATTGGAAATTTTAATATGTTGGGCTTCATCTCCCTTCTATAACAGTTATCCTTCATCTCAATAACATCAAATTGTCCATGAATTAAAAGCCAGAATTGAAAACTGTAACCCTTTAATTAAAAACATTCTATTACATGTCAGCATTTTAAACTTCTATACAGCTTGATAACATGTGGCTAAATTAACTTAGGCCATCAGGAATTAGCCACAAAATGAGAGAAAATATTTGCAAACTCTGCATCTGACAATGGTCTAATATCCAGCATCTATAAGAAATATAAGGCCGGGTGTGGTGGCTCACGCCTGTAATCCCAGCACTTTGGGAGGCTGAGGCAGGCAGATCACGAGGTCAGGAGTCCAAGATCAGCCTGGCCAACACTGTAAAACCTAGGCTCCACTAAAAACACAAAAATTAGCCAGACGTGGTGGTGGGCACCTGTAATCCCAGCTACCCAGGAGGGTGAGGCAGGAAAATTGCTTGAACCCGGGAGGCAGAGGTTGCAGTGAGCTGACATTGTGCCACTGCACTCCACCCTGGGTGACAGAGCAAGACTCTCTAAAACAAAACAAAACAAAAACCATAAAAAAATTACAAGAGAAAAACAATCTCATTAAAAAGTGGGCAAAAGACATGTCTAGAAACTTTTCAAAAGAAGACATACATGTGGTTACCAAGCATATGAAAAATAGCTCAACAGCACTGATCATTAGAGAAATGCAACTCAAAACTACAATGAGATACCATCTCACACCACTCAGAATGGGTATAATTTAAAAGTTAAAAATAACAGATGCTATCCAGATTGTGGAGAAAAAAAGAATGCTTATACACCGTTGGTGGTAGTGTAAATTAGTTCAACCATTGTGGAAAGCAATGTGATGATTTTTCAAAGAGCTGAATACAGAAATATGATTTGACCCAGCAATCCCATTATGGATCCATACCCCAAGGAATACAAATAATTCTTTCATAAAGACACATGCACATGTATGTTCATTGCAGCATTATTCACAATAGCGAAACATGGATTCAACGTAAATGTTCATTAATGGTAATCTGAATAAACAAAATGTGTTACATATTCACTGGTTATACTACACAGCCATAAAATAAGATCATGACCTTTGCAGGAACATACATAGAGCCTGAGGTCATTATCCTTAGCAAACTAACACAGAAGCAAAAAACTAAATACTGCATTTTTTCCCTTATAAGAGAAAGCTAAACAGTGAGAACACATGGACACAGAGAAGGAAACAACAGACACTGGGGCTTAGTTGAGTGTGGAGGGAGGAAGGAAGAAGAGGTTCAGAAAAAAATAACAATTGGGTGCTAAACATAGTACCTGGATGATGAAATAATCAGTACAACAAAGCCCCATGGCACGAATTTGCCTATATAACTAACCTGCACATGTACCTATGAACCTAAAATGAAAGATTTCCTTTTCAAAAAGAAAAGACTGACTTCCCCCAAAGAAGAAGGAATTCTGCCAGCAGACAGCATTCAGACTCCAACTACAACACCAATGTTTCCGTGGGTCTCCTGCCTGCCAGCCTACCCTGCAAATTTTAGACTTATAAGCCTCCACAATTATATGAGCCAATTCCTTAAAATAAAAAGATGATAGATTAGATAGATAGATAGGTAATATAGATATAAATAGATATAGATGGACAGACAGGCAAACATAGACATCTTAATGGTTCTGTTTCTCTGGAGAACTCTCATACAAGTATTAAAAAATTATGATAAAATCATGAAACGAAGATGGGGGAAAGATCAAACAGGGATAAAGTTATCTCCAAGATGCATGCCATAGATCTTGCACACTTTATTAAATATGGGGCACAATTTTGACTCGAAGATTCCTATCAGCTCAAATAAGTAAACCTAATCATATAAATACTTTCAGAGAACCCATACAATGAAATACAATTGACTCTTTAACAATGTAGAAGTTATGGGCACACACCACTAACGCGGTTAAAAATCTCCCCTGAAACTTAACTACTTATAGCCTACTGTTGATGGTAAGCCTTACCAGTAATATAAACAGTCAACTAACACATATTTTGTATGGTATATTTATTTATATACCATATTCTTACAATAAAATAAGCTAGAGAAAATGAAATGTTATTAAGAAAATCATAAGAAAGAGAAAATATACTTGCTATTCACCAACTGGAAGTAGATCATCATCAAGGTCTTCAACCTTATTATCTTCACCTTAAGAGGAAGAGGAAGAGGAGTGCTTGGTCTTGCTGTCTCAGGGGTGGTAGAGGCAGAAGGAAATTCATGTATACTAACCATCAGAGAAATGCAAATGAAAACCACAATTACATACCACTTTATATCAGTCAGAATGGCTGTTATTAAAAAGACAAAAAATAACAGGCCCTGACAAGGCTGCAGAGAAAAGGGAACACATACATTTCTGGAGGGAATGTAAATTATTTCAGCCACTGTGGAAAGCAGTTTGAAGATTTTACAGAGAATTTAAAAGAGAACTGCCATTTGACCTAGCAATCCCATTACTGGGTATATACCCAAAGAAAATAAATCATTCTATAAAACAGACACATGCAATTGTATGTTTATTGCAACACTGTTCACAATAGCAAAGACATGGCATCAATTTAGGTACCCATCGACAGCGAATTAAAGAAAAAGTGGTTCATATACATTGTGGAATATTATGTTCCATAAAAAGGAATAAAATCATATCCTTTGTGGCAACATGGACGCCACTGGAGGCAATTATCCTAAGTGAATTAATGACGAAACAGAAAAGCAAATACCACATGTTCTCACTTACAAATACAGAGTGAACATTGGGTGCACTTGGACATAAAGATGGGAACATTTGGCTGAGCGCAGTGGCTCACACCTGTAATCTTAGCACTTTGGGAGGCCAAGGAGGGTGAATCGCTTGAGGTCAGGAGTTTGAGACCAACCTAGCCAACTGGCGCATGCCTGTAATCCCAGCTACTTGGGAGGCTGAGGCAGGAGAATTGTTTTAACTTGGGAGGTAGAGGTTGCAGTGAGCCAAGACTGTGCCACTGCACTTTAGCCTGGGTGACAGGGGGAGACTCTAGCTCAAAAAAAAAAAAAAAAAAAAAAAAAGGGAACAATACACACTGGGGACCACTAGAGGTGGGAGAGAGGGAGTGGGTCAAGAGCTGAAAAGCTACCTGTTAGACACTGTGCTCGCTACCTGAGTGATGGGATAATTTATACCCCAAACCTCAACATCACACGATAAACCTATGTAACAAACCTACATACGTACTCCCTGATTCTAAGATAAAAGTCAAAATTAGAAAAAAAACTTACACCAAGTTAGCTATTCAATAACCAGGCAAAATAATGGAAAAAAGCTAAAGATTTCAGCAGTTGGCAACACCATCTCCTCAATACATAAGTAAACAATAAACATATTATATTTTAAAATATGCCTCAAAGGAAAAACCATAGACTCACTGAAACAACAAAAAAAATGGTTTCTAGAAAAGAACAATAAAATTAATAAATTTCTAGAGAGACTAAGATAAAAAAAATACAAATTATTAATATTGGGAATAAAAACAGAAGATATAGCTACAAATTCTACAGCCACTAAAAAAGTAATAAAGAAAAGCAATGAACAACTCTACATTTATGAATTTGCCAATTTAGGTTAAATGAACCAATTTTTTGAAAATTACAAACTATCAAACTCATACATATGAAATAGAAATTTAACTCACAATTAAAAAGTTTCTAAAAAGCCAAGAAAGTATCACTGGAAACAAACAGGCCCATATGATTTCATTAGAGAACTACACAAAACTTTTAGAGATGAATTGTCACCAATTCCAAACAATCTATTCCAGAAAATAAAATACAAGGAACATTTTTAGTTCATTTTATGAGACCCCTATTGCCCTGAGGACAGAACCAGACAAAGGCATCACAGGACAAAGAAAACTACAGACCAATACCTCTCGTGTACTTAGATACAAAAATTCTCAACAAAATACTAGCAAACAAATTCAGCAGGCTATGATGTAATTATACACCATTGGCAAGTGCAGTTTGTTCCAAGAATGCAAAGCTGTTTCAATATTGGAAAACTAATCAGTGTAACCCATAATATCAATGAAATAATAAATAAAAAAGCGCAAGTTCATATCAATTGTTGCAGAAAAAATTTGATAAAATCCAACAGCTGTTAATGATAAAACTTCTCAGCAAACTCAAAGCAGGGTAAAACTTCTTCAGATTGATAAATAATATCTATAAAAAAAACTTAGAGCTCACTTATGCTCATTCACCTGACAGCTCACTTATTCACTTTAACATCATACTTATTGGTGAAAGACTGAATTATTTTCTCCTAAGGTAGGAAACAAGGCAAGGGTGTCCACTCTCACCACTTTATTTAACACAGTAGAGGAATTCTTACCCAGCATAATAAGGCAAGAGAAAAAAAAAAGACACACATATTAGAAAGGAAGGAATAAAACTGTCTCAACTTTAAAGTGAGATAGATAGATGATAGATAGAAAAACCCAAGGAATCTGGATCGAAACACCTAGAAATAAAAAGTGAATTTTCAAGGTCACAAGACACAAGGTCAAAAACAAAAACAACATCATATTTTTCTACTAGCCATGAATATGGGGAAACAAATTAAAACACAATGCCATTTACAATGTCATGTTCCTCGTTTGATACTGCGTTCATTTAAGATGTGACTCTAAGGCAGCAGTCCCCAATCTTTTTGGCACCAGGAACCAGTTTTATGGAAGACAATTTTTCCACAAAAGGGAGGTGGTGGTATAGGGGGATGGTTTCGGGATGAAACTGTTCCACCTCAGATCATCGGACAATATATTCTCATAAGGAGCACGCCACCTACATCCCTCGCCAGCCCTCAGGCAGTAATGCTCACCCACTTGCAGCTCACCTCCTGCTGTGTGGCTGGGCTCCTAACAGGCTATGGACTGGTACCAGTCTGCAGTTGGGGGTTTGGGGAGCCCTGCTCTAAGGGAATCCAGTTGAGGGGTGCATAATACTCTATGTACTACCTATAAAAAGCTTCCAACAATGTGTTTCATAAAGACTCTCACTTCTCTCTAACATCTCCCCTAATTCATTGTTGTATGACATGCTTCTCCAAGTTGATCGGTAACAATTTGGATGAGAATTGGACCCAGGGATATTGTTGTGAGGTGAAGTAAACTTCATTATGCACAAAAGAATGATTTATCGGACTAATTATACAGAGTTAAGTTGTGACAGATTTTACATTGCTTGATTACAAAGTGACAATATCTATCAAGTGGTATGGCAAAATGTCAAACAATGATACTGGCCTTGCACTGGGAGCCCTGGTTCTAGGAACCACATACTGTGCCAGCCATTAACCCATCTTTTGCTGGATCAAATGGGGGAATATTAGAGACAGATGTCTGCAGAAAGAGGGACAAACAGCTTGCTCAGAGCCACAGTTATTTACCAAACTGTTCAGACTTATTTTAATAATCGTTCAACCAGAATATCCATACTGGTGCGTATTAGGTGATATGAGCCCCTATTACACATGACTTAATTAATTTCAGTTGTTTTCCCTTTTTTCCATTCTAGTGAGACAAATATGTGATTTAGGTATTCATAGTATAATCTTTGACTATATGACATTTAAGCTGCTGTAACACTGTTTCTCAAAAATTTTTACATTGTAGCATTATTAGGACATTCCTGAAAGAAATTGATAGTTTTTGAAAAAAAAAAAAAAGAAATAAAACATTGATGACTTTGTGTACCAAGATATTTAAACACACTAAGTGTTGTTTTAGCATTTCTTTATTTTCTACCACAATTAGAAATACTCTATGCCTACAGGTTTTAAAAAATAAAACCATAATATAATATAAAAATTTTATTTACATATAAGCTATCTAAAGTACATATTTTTGATAACTTAATTTGCTCTTAAAGTAGGGACTATACATTATACTGTGTTTTTATTTCTCAAGAATTTTTAGGGGAACACACCAGGACTCCCAGTTCTATAAAAATAAACTGTTTGTCTTTAGGCCATTTCATCCTCAGGAGTTATTAGACAGCAAGTAAGCCCTGGAACAGAGAAAGACAGATCACTAGGGAGAAAAAAATGTATTAATAGAGAGAGTTTGAGAAGTGTCAATTCTTCAGAACTAAAACCAATTTAACAAAAAAGAAGAGTGTCTCTGTATTATATGAAGCTTACCAACTCCAGTCGTAAACAGTACAGGAGAGAGAGGTATAGAATGGTAGTGTTTCTCTAATTGTTAATGAAAGTGAATGTGATTGTTTATTTTAAAAAGTAGCACACATATGTTTTATTTTCCTTTTGCCTATTTTACCCTTTGCTTGATGAAACATCAAGTTAATGGCATATTTTAATGAGTTTTTAACTCCTTACATGTGCTATTATAATCTTGGCAACTAGCTTTCACTCTCTCATTTATTTCAGATATTTATACTTTTAAAATAAATGTACAAAAAGTGTATGAATAAGATGTATTTGCATCCAATTATAAGAAATTAAAAAAGTAAAAAATGTAAATGTATGCAGAGATTGGATAAATTTATCTAATTTTGTAAATATATTATTTCTGAATTACTCTAATTTTGAGAATATTACAATTTAATAGTGTGTTAATTTGCATTGTGTTTTGCTAAACTTCTCATCAATGTCATTTTACTCATTATACTAATGTCATTTATTTCAGTATACTCTTAAAATTCAATGGTGTATCATTTTACTATAACTTTAAAATTATATTACTTAGAGAGATGTCTGTCTATATTGTATCAGAACTGCTTCTTCAGCTAAGTTAAGACATAATTTTACCTAACCCATTGTATTAGTCAGGGTTCTGTAGAGGGACAGAACTAATGGAATATATATAAAAAGGAAAGCTTATTAAGTATTAACTCATATGATCACAAGGTCCCACAATAGACAGTCTGCAGCCTGAAGAGCAAGGAGAGCCAGTTCGAGTTCCAAAACTGAAGAACTTGGAGTCTAATGTTTGAGGGCAGAAAGCATCCAGCACAGGGGAAAAGTGTAGGCTGGAAGGCTAGGCCTGTCTCATCTCGTTTCATTTGTCTGCCTGTTTTATCTTCTAGCTGAGCTGGCAGCTGATTAGATGGTGCCCATCCAGATTAAGGTGGGTCTGCCTTCCCCAGCCCACTGATTCCCATGGTAATCTCCTTTGGCAACACCTTCACAGACACACCCAGGATCAATACTTGGTATCCTTCAATCCAATCAAGATGACACTCACTATTAACCATCACAACTATCTTTATGTTTCCATTAAGTGAAATAACATAGATACTTTAAAAACAGAATGAGCACAACTTATTGTAGACAAATAAAAATCAGATAAATGTCACAATCAGTACTCTATTTAATGTTAAACTCCTGTCCCCAAAGTACAAGATGTTTACAACAGATTTTATTTCTTTATGATTGCTTTGACTATGTTTGGCTATAATATTAGTGTCTTATTTCTAGTTTTGTTGTTGTTGATGATGATTCTTATAGGGTATATTGGCAGGGCACCACTTAATCTAGGAAAAATGAGGGATGGAGGATATATTATATGACACTGGAAATCATCAGGCTAAGTTAAGAGAAACACACGAATAAAAGTCATCAAATTCATGAAATGTAGAGAGTTCATGAAGACATAATGAAAAATGTACGTACATAAAGAAGGAGACATTACATAATTTATATGTTTGCGAACACTGCTTTAAGATGAGAGAAACTCAGGAGCTTAAACAAAGCGTAGATTCCTTTTAAGGAGGGAATGCTCTAGAAACCGGGCTTTCAGGTGCAACTGTGAAACACACTTGCAAATAAAGTAAACACATCGTGACCCTAGAGATAGTTTTAGGGAGGAGATTGAGGGTCTAAACAAATTATTGTAACTTGGGTATAAAAGTAGTTATCGGAGTCTGCAAGCACCAGAGTGTTTCCAAGTACTAACGAATTCTTCAGTCACTGACTGCAGTCAGTTCAGCAAAGTTACATGATCAAGTAATCTTGAATGTTCTGGGGCTGCTATGTTCTTGGAAAAGCATAGCTCTCTCCTCTGGTACTCAGTGTAACCTGGCCTTGGAGCTGAGCAATCCAACAGCCTGCATCTTAAAAGGCTCTTTTCCATACTTTCACCAAGGAGGTTTGTGTATTTCCATGTGGAGAAATAGAATATAGGGTAATTAAAGGAAATCAAACAGGTCATAGTGGAGATCAAAACATCATCTGTATAAGCAAGACGTACACTGGCAGGTGGGAGAGATCTTTGCTCTCTTCTCTACCACCAACTCTTACTCATTAAACAAAACGAGAAGGGTAGAGACTTTATTTTAAAGATGTGGTCAGTGAAATAATTAAGCAAACATTCATGAATTCATTAAAACCATCTGTATGTTGGGGGGCAGGGAAAATAATAGAAATCAAAACATTTTTCTGATCAGATTGTTTTAACCCAAACCAAATTTTAGCTGATGTTGCATATTTTAAATTAAAATGTACTATTTTAAATTAAGATATACTTTCTTTATGAACAATGAAAAAAGTATGAATTCCACTTTAATTTTTTAGTGTGGTAGACTGGGGTGCATGACAATATATATCACCTGACAGTTGCCATGGCTTTTGTTATCACAACTGAGGATAAGTAAACATGAAGGTTACTTAATAACTTTCTTCTATTCATATACTTGAAAAAGATTGAGAAGAGCTTATACAGGTATTTTCTAATATATATTTACAATACAGTATCACCTAGCAATGTATTTATGATGACATGAAAATTTAAAAAAATGAATATACTAATACATGAATCTATTTGATGAGAGTGATCAAATAATTTATGTATAGAACAATCTGTTGATAGAATTTTTCACTTTTTATTTCTGTTGAGGTATGATCTTTTTTAAATCTTCAAATTCTCTAGTACTCTGCAGTTCAAGTCAATTGGGAGCTACTGTGGATCAGTAGCTAAGCAACAGATTTAAAGTCCAGAGGCTATTCTCCTATATTTCGTCTGCCAATAACAGCATGAGATGGTAAGCAAATCATTTAACCTTCCAATCTCACTATCCCTCATCTTTTCAACAGGGAGGTAATATAGCTTACTTCTCAAAGCCCAGTGAAATATCTCTTAAAAATATTCCTCAAGTAGTATGGGAGAGATGCCCTACGGTATTGTCATAAAGCAAAAGCAGTTTTACATCCTGCTTTTTCCACATGACGTGTGACCCATTAGAGCTAATATTCCCTAATAGAGAAATATTCTCTCACCATGCCTTAGGGCCTCCCAAATAATTCTTTATAATCTGCTGATATTCCATTACTTATAAAAGCATGAAAGCATTAATAAATGAGGTTAGATTTCTTTAAAGCTTTTCATATTTATGGTTATATTATATATAGAATCTTTTTAACTGTCCTTAATGTTTTAAGAAAATTTCTTGCTAGAGGTGAACACAGAAAAACAATACTTTTGAATTCTATAGAATGTTGATATAGATATAGAATCAATATCTTTTTTACTTCATATTAAAATCTTGGATTTGTCTGTGATTTCAGTTTTATTATTATAGTGCCTGCTCAAAAAAAAAAAAAAAAGAGAGAGAAACATATAAAATGAAGTGTCCAAAAGAAACTCTACCTCAGTGTTGCTCAGTGAATGTAACCTTTGTTGTTGTTGTTGTTTTTTTTTCTGTTCATAATGCAGATGCTAAAATGCATAATATGAGCTATGCAGGTTGGAAGGTGAGAAAATGATATTGGTGATGATTGGCGTGTTTCCAGGATCCAAGTGACCAATTCTTCCTATGTACAGGACTGATGATTTTACGGCATACCTAACTCACTCAGTGTTTGTTTTTTCTTAAGTCTTAGTAAAAGAATATACACAGATAGCTGTTCATACATTTACCCATAGAACCCCAATTGCACTGCCTGGATAGCATAAGAAAAATTTTCCAAACTCTCAAAGAAGTCTCCTCACACATCCCTCATTAAGATGCACATGTTCAGCAGAGGTGCACACATCTTTTGTGGAGCCAAAGATAATACCACAGAAAAGCATTCTTGTGAATCTCTATTACATGGTGAATCTGTGGTTTCTGTTTTATTTTTATTTCATTTGTTTTTATTTTGTTTTTAAAGAGCCTGCCAAACACATGAAAATACTAGAGAATGCAACAGACAGAATGTAATTTTCCATTTGAAATTTAGCCAGATCATCCCAAGAGCCAGAGAAAGTTGTCGCCTCTTCAATTATTAAAAATCCTTTAGAACCATAATACTATAGCAGATATTCTACAATTTGGACACATTTTAATAACTATCATTAGTTGCTGCTGTGGCAGCGTGTTGACAAAGAGAGGATCTAAAGGGGATGAAACAATGCAGAAGAAATCAAGGCTTTGTATAAACCAAGGCCTTACAAGCCTAGCACCAAAATAAAAATGTAAAGCTTCTTTGTATTGCAAAGGTCGTTGCATTTCCCTAATAATGACACTGAAGCCCCTATTTAAACCTGATCAATAACTGCCCAATAATTTATTGCACAAACTTCTTTTTCAATATTTCAGTCACTATAAATATATAAGGCACATCATTCTTTACAAAATCTAAATGTGCATGTTAATTGACTGAAAGAATGTAATAAGCTTCTTTTTCTTTGCCCTGAGATATGAAATATCTATTACATTATTTTATAATTATACAATATATAATTGCCAACATAATGGTTTTAAGATTTGCACTTAAATGTACCTTTTATAACAGTGGCAGATGATTTTCTTAAAGAAAAGTCCATTTACCCAAATTGTGGAAAATTATACACCGTCATCCTGAAACTTGAAATGCTCCATCAATCTGTCGAAATAATCTCTCCCCTTAAAACAAAATAGAGAGTAAACCATCAATTTGGTGACTTGGGATTTTTTAAGTCCTATTTCAAAAAAGTTCAGATACTTAAGGACCTTAGATTTTGAGTAAAATGTGTCAATTTAGGATCCAGGAATGACTGGACATAGCAGTAGGCATAGATTTTTTTGGAATTTTTTTTAAACATTTCTTTCTAAAGAAAGAAATAATCTGCAGAGGATAGTACTTTTTTTGATTAGACAATTGGCCAATATCTCAGAGAGTAAGTAATTCAAATGAAAGTACAATATCTGTCACTCAGATTTTGTTGAAACTAGCTACGTTAGATTCATGGTTTTCAGGCCTAGAATAGAAAGATAAAATATAAACAACAACCACTGTAACTATATTTGACTGACATTTGACTTTAACACACAGCGTTAACAACATTGCTGAAAGTACCCTCTAAGATGTGATAGCTGATGGTGTTCAGTTGCTGTAGCAATGTCAGGACAATGCCCTAGAAGCAAATATTAGCACTATTGACACTGGACATTAGCAGCTTCTGTGTGGACATAGACAGGAGCCAGCCCATGGGGTACTAGTGGCATGCACTAGCCCTGCTGGCATGATAACTAGTCATTGGCAATACACATTCCACTTTGGACATCTAATGTAGTTCTTGGCATGTGCATATAAATCACCTTCATATAAATATAACATGCATACGAATCACTTGGGGATCATACCGAAATTAAAGATTCTGATTCAGTAGCTGAGGGGTGGGATTGGAGATTCTGCATTTGAAAAATGTTCCCATGTGACACTGATGCTGCCAGTCTATAATCAAATTTTGAATTGCATCTACAGTTAGGTAAAATGAACTAGAGCAGGAGAAGAGAAAAATTGTAGGTGTTAGGAGATGAAAATTCCTGCTGAACAACCAAAATGATTTAAGAGAAATTGAAAGTGGTCTTAAATTTCAACAAGCAGGAAGAAACAGCTTTCCTGATAATTTTCTGACTTCTATTAGGCTGGTTAGATTTATAGCACCTGCTACATGTGATAAATATCTAATCTTAAAATGCTGCATTTCTCTTTTCCACTTGAACTTGAGATGCATATATATGTGCATATATACATACATATGCATATATGCATATGCATATATATGCATGTGCTTTAAATTGTTGACAGTAACCATTGTATTGCTGTCTTCTTTTGGTGTAAGAAGCATTTCTGTGTGTTTAGAACACAGGAAAAACTCTGAAAATATGTAATGAAGTTAGTTAAGAAAGAATCCAAATTGCCAAAATATATGTTTTGTGGTCCAAATATTCAAGATTGAAAAGTTTTTAGCAATTTATCAAGACTTAATCATACTTAGTTGACAATGAATTAAATGAACTCAGTTATATCATGCAGCATTGGAATTACAAAAAGATAGAGAGAAAAGATGTGAAAAAACAGAAAATAAAAGAGCCCTAAATATAAGGGCCCTAAAGAACCTTAACAAAACACTGTGTATCTGCATAAACACTGTGTATCTGTTTATGCATTGATAAGAATTTTGTTGGACTGCTCTTATCATGTAACAGGAAGATTCTTGAAATAAGTCAGAATCCAATCACTTACCAGAGTCACCTACTTGGAAGCTATAATCCTAGTAGAGACATTCAGTGTGGCACCAAAGCAATAGAGTAGCAATGGCTACCAGAGTGTATGGGAAGAAAGGATCTGAGACCACTCACAGCCCTGTGCACCACAGGGTTGTGTAGAGACGTCAACTAAGTTTTCCATTGTTTTCAGGAAGTTTTGAAAGGTTTAAGAGAAAACAGACCAAAAACAGCTCTGAACTTCTGGCAAGAGGAACTCAGGTTTGAAGATGTATTGAGAAAGTGCAATAGCCTGACCAGTAATTCGGCCTCAAGAACTGACGCCAGCTTAGGCCCAGCGGGAATTATATACCACAGTAGAAGAAATTCAACATGGACTAATTCCAAATGAGCATTGGATGTTCCTATCACATATGTAATCAACCTTCCCCAGTGAACATAGACATCATTCCTATAGCATAGAGGTTGATGGAAATGAACCTTTAGTAGATAAAGGTTAAATCATAGATCAATTTAGTAAATCCTCCAAATCACACACAAAAAAACACTGAAATAATGAATTAATCATGAAATGACTAGAATCTAGTTCATTTGTAGCTATTGTATGAAATGAGAGGACTAAGTATATAAACAGAAAAGAAAATTTACTCTTTTGTTTACCTAAGTTTGACTGACATTTGTTTTCTTGCTATTTTATTTTTACATGAACAAACCACTTAGTTTTTGTTTTAGGGTTTTTTGGGTTTTTTGTTTGTTTGTTTGTTTTCTGTTTTTACTTTTTATTTTTATTTATTTATTTATTTATTTATTTATTTTTTTTTTTGAGACGGAGTCTCTCTCCGTCGCCCAGGCTGGAGTGCAGTGGCCGGATTTCAGCTCACGGCAAGCTCCGCCTCCCGGGTTTATGCCATTCTCCTGCCTCAGCCTCCCGAGTAGCTGGGACTACAGGCGCCCGCCACCTCGCCTGGCTAGTTTTTTGTATTTTTTAGCAGAGACGGGGTTTCACCGTGTTAGCCAGGATGGCCTCGATCTTCTGACCTTGTGATCCACCCGTCTCGGCCTCCCAAAGTGCTGGGATTACAGGCCTGTTTTTACTTTTAATCATTTTGTGATGAAGACATTTAGAAGAATTTCTTGCCTAATGCTTTCATTTTATGTGCTTTTTCAAACTACCTATGCTTTTTTTTTTTTTTAATCTCTTGCCAGGTTTCTACTGTTATCTGAGTTTAAATTATTCCTTCTTCATGTCATCTCCTATTGAGAAAATGCTACGTGTTAGTTTCCGTGTGAAGAGTTTTCATATGATACCTCATTTATGCATCACAAAACCTTATCAAATAGGTACTCTTAAGATTCTCATATTACAGAAAGGAAATCTAGATGTTAAAAACCTGCTGAAATTTAAACCATTATTACACAGTGAAAAATGTAGTTGAGGTTAGTGCTAGCACCAGAACAATTAACTGATATATGATACTTCCGTTAAGGTAAACTCTAATAACTGCAGAAACATGGCAACTTTGAAAAACAAAATTGGAGTTAATGTTAATTTCCCATTCCCATGTCTACCAGTGAGCCGTAGTATTGTCCTATTCATGTGGAAAATACCTGTATGTTTAATTTGGAGACCTTTTATCTTTATCTGCTCAACTCCAAGTTAATGAATTTCAGCTGAGAGAGGACTGGCTTAGGCGGAAAGAATGCGTCCCAAGCTTAAGCCCATCTGTGTATCATATCTGTATAGGGCCTGTTTCTCACTAGAGCCATAAAGTTACAAGATTTGTCTTGTAATTATGGAACACAGTCAGAACTTCTTCCCCATGATATGTGAACTAGATGGCAAGTAAGGGCTGGAGATCTTGCAAACATCCTGCAAAGGGAGAGTCTGTGAGCCAAGACGGAAGTAGCCTCATTGGCCATCTACTTCAAGCTGCAGTTGTGATTTTTTATTATTTTTATTACATGAAATTCTTTAGGATTAAATTATTTTGGTTTGGATCTTTGTTGCTTGCAATGAAACTAATATAGGACTTAAGAGATGCCTGCATTTAGAATATTTGATGCTAAATGAGTGTTTTAGTGGTGGGTGACATGAATTGCACCAATGAAATAACCATCTGGTTCACAGAAAGTACCTGATGTACTACTGTGTGTGCTATGCATCTATTTATATACAATTGTATATCTGAGTCAGGAAAGGACACAACTAGCTTCTCGCTTATGATCTTTATTCTATTTTGTTGTTTGGGTACACTGCTTCCTCTAATCACAGAATATTATGTTCTTCCCAATAGAACCTGTTTCTTTCCTCATTCTCACATTTATAGCTTTTCTGGCTTTTCTAATCCATTTACTGACAAAACTTTTAATTTGCCACTTGTATGTTTTCTTTTGCTTTGCCTAACCTTTCAGGAACTACTTCTCACTTATCTCCAAAAGCTGTCATCCTTTGTATCACCTTGATAGGGTACTCCCTAAATTTCCAGTTTAGGTTAGCAATCAAACTGAGTCTCCATTGAATCATACAATGTCCACCAAGCTAAGATATCTAACTCTTATCTTCTTTGATTGTCCTAAATGACAGCACACATTTTTAGAATGTAAATGTTTGTGTTAATTTTGTTTGAATAAAAAATGTCAGATGAATTATTTTTTCCCATATCTTGATAGTTATTTTACTAATTTCCCTTTGATATTTTCTTTTTGAAACCCATATTATTCTCTGCAGTTTTATTTTCTTTAGGGTTGAAAAGTGATCATTTTATTATAGTATTTTCTCATTTAAAGCACTTCCAGTTTTGGAAACAATCAGGTATCTCTTTAGGAATATCAGGAACACAAAAGAAATGCTATCATATTCATTGTAATAAGATGTTATTGGCCGGGCGCGGTGGCTCAAGCCTGTAATCCCAGCACTTTGGGAGGCCGAGACGGGCGGATCACGAGGTCAGGAGATCGAGACCATCCTGGCTAACACGGTGAAACCCCGTCTCTACTAAAAAATACAAAAAACTAGCCGGGCGAGGTGGCGGGCGCCTGTAGTCCCAGCTACTCGGGAGGCTGAGGCAGGAGAATGGCGTAAACCCGGGAGGCGGAGCTTGCAGTGAGCCGAGATCGCGCCACTGCACTCCAGCCTGGGTGACAGAGCCAGACTCCGTCTCAAAAAAAAAAAAAAAAAAAAAAAAAAAAAAAAAGATGTTATTACAGCTTGTGAAATGTTACAAAGATTAAATTATTAAAAGGGAGAAATATTTTTCTGTTTTGATATTTCAAAGGCAAACAAACTCAACTCAAAGAATTGCAAAATGTAAAAAACAAAACAAAACAAAAAACAACAGCAACAACAAAAAACTTGAGATACAAACATTTTGACAGCCTGGGAAGGAAAGCCCAACCTGTCTCTACAAAAAAATAAAAATAAAAAATTAACCAGATATAGTGGCATGCCCCTGTTGTTTCAGTTACTCAGGAGGCTGAGGCAGTAGGATCACTTGAGTCAAGGAGTATGAGGCTGCAGTAAGTTTTGAAAGATCGTCCAGCCTGGGTGACAGAAGCTGTTTGTCTATACAAAAGATTCAATACTCTGAGAAATAAACTATATTAATTTTTGTAATGTGGAATTCTCCATATAATGCCAAAATCTGACAAAACAGCATCAATTATACAGTATTTAAAAATATTTGTCACTTTATGTGTGTTTTTGCAGGTATATATGTATTCCACATCAGTTGATTAAAATTTCTATCTACTTAACGGTCAAATTATATGGCAGAATTATTACTGTTGATGTTATTATGGTTCACACCCTCCCTTTCATCTTCAAAATTATCATAATAGTTTAGGACCTTTTACCTCCAAGATAATTTTGCTGCTTAGACCTCCTCATCTCTGGAGCTATGGCCTCCTGCATGCCTGCCTTTCTTTCTTTCTTTCTTTCTTTCTTTCTTTCTTTCTTTCTTTCTTTCTTTCTTTCTTTCTTTCTTTCTTTCTTTCTTTCTTTCTTTCTTTCTTTCTTTCTTTCTTTCTTTCTTTCTTTCTTTCTCTCTCTCTCTCTCTCTTTCTTTTTCTTTCTCTCTCTTTCTCTCTTTCTCTCTTTCTTTCTTTCTTTCTTAGACAGAGTTTTGCTCTTGTCACCCAGGCCGGAGTGCGATGGCGTGATCTTGGCTTACTTCAACCTCTGCCTCTCGGGTTCAAGCACTTCAACCTCTGCCTCCTGGGTTCAAGTGATTCTCCTGCCACAGCATCCTGAGTAGCTAGAACTACAGGCACCTGCCACCACCTTCAGGTAATTTTTTGTGTTTTTAGTAGAGACACAGTTTCACCATGGTGGCCTGACTGGTCTTGAACTCCTGACCTCAGGTGTAATGCTCACCTTAGTCTCCCAAGGTGCTGGGATCACAGGCATGAGCCACTGCACCTGGCCTCTTTCTCTCTTTTTAAATTTTATTTCTTCTAAAAAAAAAAAAAAAAAAAAAAGGCGGGGTACCAGGTTCGGTGACTCATGCCTGTAATCCCAGCACTTTGGGAGGCCGAGGTGGGTGGATCACGAGGTCAGGCGATCAAGACCATCCTGGCTAACATGGTGAAACCCCTTCTCTACGAAACATACAAAAAAATAAGCCAGGCGTGGTGGTGGGCGCCTGTAGTCCCAGCTACTTGAGAGACTGAGGCAGGAGAATGGCGTGAACCCATGAGATGGAGCTTGCAGTGAGCCGAGATCGTGCCACTGCACACCAGCCTGGGTGACAGAGTGAGACTTCGTCTCAAAAAATAAAGAAAAAGAAAAAAAAAGGGATACATGTGCAGAACTTTCAGGTATACGTGTGCCACGGTGATTTGCTGCAACTCTTAACCCATCCTGTAAGTTCCCTCCCTTCACCCCCCACCCACCAACAGGCCCTGGTGGGTGTTGTTCCCCTCTCTGTGTCTACGTGTTATCAATGTTCAACACCCACTTGTGAGTGAGAATATGCGATCTTTGGTTTTCTGCTCCTGTGTTAGTTTACTGAGGATGAAGGCTTTCAACTTCATCCATGCGCTTGCAAAGGACATGATCTCATTCCTTTTTTATGGCTACATAGTATCCCATAGTGTATATGTACCACTTTTTCTTTATCCAGTTTACCATTAATGGGCATTTAAGTCTTTGCTGTTGTAAATAGTGCTGCAATGAACATATGTGTGCCTGTGTCTTTATAGTAGAATTATTTATATTCCTTTGGGTATATACCCAGCAATGGGATTGCTGGGTCAAATGGTATTTCCAGTTCTAGATTCATGAGGAATCGCCACACTGACTTCCACAATGGTTGAACTAATTTACATTCCCATCAACAGTGTAAAAGCATTCCTATTTCTCCACAGCCTCGCTAGTATCTATTGTTTTCTGACTTTTTAATAATCACCATTCTGACTGATGTGAGATAGTATCTCATCATGGTTGTGATTTGCATTTCTCTGATGATCAGTGATGTTGAGCTTTTTTTCATGTTTGTTGGATGCATAAATGTCTTCTTTTGAGAAGTGCCTGTTCAAATCCTTTGCCAACTATTGGATGGTTTTTTATTTTTCTTTTAAATTTGTTTAAGTTCCTTGTAAGTTCTGAATATTAGACCTTCAGATGAGTAGATTGTGAACATTTTCTCCCATTCCATAGGTTGTCTGTTCACTCTGATGATAGTTTCTTTTGCTGTGCAGAAGCTATTTTATTTATTTATTTATCCCATTTGTCAATTTTGGCTTTTGTTACAATTTCTTTTGGCGTTTTTGTCATGAACTCCTTGCCTATGCCTATGTCCTGAATGGTATTGCTTAGATTTTCTTCTAGGGTTTTTATAGTTTTGGGTTTTACATTTAAGTCTTTAATCCATCTTGAGTTAATTTTTGTATAAGGTCTAAGGGAGGGGTCCACTTTCAGTTTTCTACACATGACTAGCCAGTTTTCCCAGCACCATTTACTGAAAAGAGATCCTTTCCCCATTGCTTGTTTTTGTGAGGTTTGTTGAGGATAAGACAGTTGTAGATGTGTGGTGTTATTTCTGAGGTCTGTTCTGCTCTATTGATCTATATTTCTGTTTTGGTACCAGTTCCATGCTGCTTTGGTTACTATAGCCTTATAGTATAGTTTGAAGTCAGGTAGCATGTTGCCTCTAGCTTTGTCCCTTTTGCTTAGCATTGTGTTGGCTACACGGGGTCTTCTTTGATTCTATATGAAATTCAAAATAGTTCTTTCTGGTAGATGTCTACAGACTCTCTACCCCAAATCAACAGAATATACATTCTTCTCAATGCTCTAAAATTTACCACATAATTGGAAGTAAAACACTCCTCAGCAAATGCAAAATAAGTGAAATCATAACAGTCTCTCAGACCACAGTGCAATCAAATCAGAACTCAGGATTAAGAAACTCACTCAAAACCACACATGGAAATTGAAAAACCTGCTCCTGAATGACTCCTGGGTAAATAGTGAAATTAAGGCAGAAATCAAGATGTTCTTTGAAACCGGTGAGAACAGAGACAACATACCAGAATCTCCGAGACACAGCTAAAGCATTGTTAAGAGGGAAATTTATAGCATTAAAAGCCCACATCAGAAAGCTTGACAGATCTCAAATTGGCACCCTAACATCACAATTAAAAGAGCTAGGTAGGCAAGAAAAACTAATCCAGAAGTTAGCAGAAGACAAGAAATAACTAAGATCAGAGAAGAATTGAAGGAGATAGAGACAAAAAAATAAAAAAAATCAGTGAATCCAGGAACTGTTTTTTCTTTTAAATTAACAAAATATGCTGCGAGCTTGACTAATAAAGAATAAAAGAGAGAAAATTTAAACAGACACAATAAAAAATGACAAAGGGGATATCGCCACTGACCTCACAGAAATACAAATTAGCATCAGAGAATAGTATAAACACCTCTATGTAAATAAACTAGAAAATCTATAAGAAATGCATAAATTCCTAGACACACACACCCTCCCAAGACTAAACCAGGAAGAAGTCGACTTCCTGAATACACCAATAACAAGTTCTGAAATTGAAGCAGTAATTAATAGTCTACCAACCAAAAATAGCCCGGGACCAGATGGATTCACAGCTGAATTCTACCACAGGTACAAAGAGGAGCTGATGCCTTTCCTTCTGAAACTATTCCCAACAATAGAAAAAGAAGAACTCCTCGCTAACTCATTTTATAAGGACAGCATCATTGTGATACCAAAACTAGGAAGAGATATAACAAAAAAAGGAAACTTCAGGCCAATATCCCTACTGAACATTGATTCAAAAATCCTCAATAAAATACTGACAAACCAAATCCAGCAGCACATCAAAAAAAGTTATCCACCATGATCAAGTCAGCTTCATCCCTGTGATGCAATGCTGGTTTAACATACACAAATCATAAACGTAATCCATCACATAAACAGAACCAAAGACAAAAATCACATAATTATCTCAATAGACACAGAAAAGACCTATGATAAAATTCAATATCCTTTCATGTCAAAAACTTTGAATAAACTAGATATTGATGGAACATATCTCAAAATAATAAGAGGTATTTATGACAAGCCTACAGCCAATATCACATTGAATAGGCAAAAGTTGGAAGCGTCCCCCTTGAAAACCGGTACAAGACAAGGATGCCCTGTCTCACTGCTCCTATTCAACATAGTTTTAGAAGTTCTGGCCAGGGCAATTAGGCAAGTGAAAGAAATAAAGTGTATTCAAATAGGAAGAGACCATCAAATTGTCTCTGTTTTCAGAACATGATCCTATATTTAGGTAACTCCATCATCTGAGCCCCAAAACTCCTTAAACTGATAAGTAACTTCGACAAAGTCTCAGGATACAAAATCGATGTGCAAAAATCACAAGCATTCCTTTACACCAACAATGGTGTAAAGAAAACCAAATCATGATTGAACTCCCATTCACAATTGCTACAAAGAGAATAAAATACCTGGGAATACAGCTAACAAGGGATGTGAAGGGCCTCTTCAAGGAGAATGACAAACCACCACTCAAGGAAATAGGGGACGCAAACAAATGGAAAAACGTTCCATGCTCATGGATAGGAAGACTCAATATAGTGAAAATAGCCATACTGCCCAAAGTAATTTATAGATTTAATGCTATTCCCATTGTACCTTCCTTTGTTATTTCCTAGTATGCTACCTGTTTGAAATGTTTAAAATGCAACCTTAGTCACATAATCCAGTGGCTTATGTGGGGAATCAGTAAGAAAATATCAATAAATCAGAGGTTTATTTCTTTGTTTTGGAAAAAAAAATGTTGGCAATTTACAGATCCCAAACTCTCCACATTTATTTCTATGAGAATGGAGTCATAATCTAGAGGTTAATCAGAGCAGTAGTTGGTCAGTGTTTAAAGTCTACTGCTCAGGACAAGATTGAAATTATTCCCTTGTCTGCATCAAACCATCTTCAAATTTTCAAGTCTCTTATCTTTTCTAGAAGGAGGTTGAAAATATCTGTTTTAGAAGGCTGTCCATATAAAACATGAAAATTATCTTAAGGCTAAAAAGATAAGATGTTAGAATATGTAAATACTATTCTGTATTTTCTGTTACAATTAGTGACTTTGCTATGCAAATCTACATCCAAGATTCTACAATGCCTCTTCTGTCAAGTTAGCTTAGGGATTTCCCCTGTGATTTATGTAATTTCTCTAAAACTGCTCTAAAGATAAACCTATCTTATAAAATGTTATGAGCACAGTGCATTTCTGTGTGGCTTATTTAATAGTCCACTTAAGATTTTGCTTTAGTTGTCTTTGAAGCTTACATAGACTCCTAGAGAAGTGACAATTCTCCAGGT
Organism: Macaca thibetana thibetana; assembly: GCF_024542745.1. Taxonomy (NCBI): domain Eukaryota; kingdom Metazoa; phylum Chordata; class Mammalia; order Primates; family Cercopithecidae; genus Macaca; species Macaca thibetana. The sequence goes on from NC_065589.1 coordinate 57,466,621, forward strand.
TAAATTGTATGTGTCTGGGCCTTTGGCATCACCACTGCCAAATATAGTGTCCATTTCCTTGAAAATAATGTATCACATTGGCAATGAATTCACCTTATAAAATCAAGGACTTTCAAGTTGAGAAAGACATCTAGCTTTAGGCAGAAAGATATTAGAATGTGAACTTCTGAGTGATGTTTCTGGTCACCACATGGAACACGAAGATCTGTAAGGACAGTATAGGCATACATATCTGGGTTTGAAATGCTCTCAACAAGCAGGCAGACCTAGGAGTCCAACCATGCACTGACTTCATAGAGACCTTCCATAACTTTCCTTCAAGAGGCTATTAAATATAATTCAATAGTCTCTTGCTGCTTAAGAAGCATAAAAATTGTTTACATTGCCATCTAAGTCCTTTTGTGACATGATTCTCAAGTCAATTAACATGTTTTTCTCCTTTTTACTTTACTATTGATGTCCATTATTCTGAAGCAGGGCCCCTGAGATTTTTCTGTAAAAGACCAAATAGCAAATGTTTTAAGATTTGCAGACCACATGCAATCTTTGTATCTCTAACTCTTCTCTTTCTCTTCCTCCTCTTTCATCTTGTGCAATCCATCAAAAATGTTAGATTTTTTTTTTTTCTTAATTCTTGGCTTATAGGTCATACAAAAACAGGCCCAGGATTGAATTTGGCCCTTTCAATATTGTGACATATCTCTGAGGGTTCTTTTAACGTGAACATTTTTGCTTTGCACTGTTAGTTTCTCTGGAATATCTTTATCTTTTCTTAGCAACCATTTTCCTCATTATGTCTCTAAATTTGCCTTCAGTAAGATCGTCTAGCTGGATATGTATATAGTCTCTAGAACAGTGGCAGCATCAACATGCCCATGGTCAGCTTTTTCTTCTATATCTTCGTTTATATTTCATTCATGTTGTTTACACCATTATAATTTCATTTATTTGCTGTGTTTTCATCTTTATTGGTCAGTTGTCTCATTCTATTGTCCATTTTTGTGACTGCCATGTGAGTTCATCACTTCAGACAAAGAGTTAGTACAACAACAGGTCTTGTTGTGTATGCCTGAACTGAATAACAGATGCAGTGGCCATTCACTGGCATACCTTGAAAGAAGTGCGTGATTGGTTACTGACCCTGACGTGCATCTGTTTTCCACATAATGATTTGGGGACTGATAAGTTGGCAGTAAACTTTACACTTTATGCAACTACTCACACAAGATAGAAAACTTGAAAATAAAAAGTTAAGCAATACAGAAATAGTCATCCCTTTGTATCCACAGGTGATTGGTTCCAGAACCCCCACAAATACCAAATTCTGTGGATGTTTAAGAATCTTATATAAAATGGTGAAGTATTTGCAAATAATCTATGCATATCCTCCCACATGTAGTTTGAATTGTCTCTAGATTACTTATAATTCCTAATACAATGTAAATACTAAGTAAGTTGATGTTGTACTGTATTGTGTTTTGGTTTATACTAGTTTTATTGTTATATCATTGTTTTTAATTGTTTTGATTCACTGTTGGTTGAATCTTCAATGTGTACTGCTGGATATAGAGCACCGTTGTACAAATTTCATTCGATCTCTCTCATCACAATCTCACTTCTTCTGCTTCTGAAAAATAACTTCTTTTTTGCTTTCTTCCAGACTCTTTTACAGTCAATTTGAAATCTATGTATATACAAAAAAAACCCCACAAAAACTAATTTTGTTTTTGTTTCAGTTCTAAAATAAATGAGACACTAGAGGCCAGAACAGCACTTGGAACATAGTATATAGGTGCAAAAAATACTTGTTGAATGAATGTCTACTATTTGTTACATGTTCTTGTCACTGGAAGTTAATTCTTAAAGATTCTTTACTGACAACATTCTATTCAATATAATGGCTTCATAATATTATATAGTATTAATGACATTATATTTTATGTATTATTTGCCCACTAGTGGACAATGATTTTACTTCCGGTTTTTGCTGTTATTTACAAAACCAACAAATACCCTTCTATGTGTATTTTGCATACATATGGGATATTTCTCTAAATAGATATTTTATTGTTATGGCTTTTTTTCCCCTTCCCTAAACCTATGTTGTGCTTTTTATTTTATATGGTGCTAATGCTTTGAAACATTTGTCTCTTATTATTTAACCTGGTTTAATGTATAGATGGTAATCAATAAATTTTAACTTATGTGGTTACATATAACATGTATCAACCATAAAAATATTTTCTTAACAGTAAATCAATAGTAATAAGAAAACATATCTCACATGGTATTAGTACGTTCCACATGAAATGATTTAGGTTATTTAATTTGCAGCAAGATGTTATACAGGTCTTTGTTAGGTAAAAACCTAGCAACTTAAGTGAAATTGTAAGATGAAAACTTCTCTTACACAAAAAAATTACTTCAGGTTTGTATTTTGTAACTCATGGAGTCAATATTTTTATTCACAGTAATATAATAATAATTCAAAAAATTTTACCTCCATTATTAATAGTTTTAATATTTTCAGAATTATAAATATTATGATTTTTGTCATGATATTAAGATATATTAATCCAAATTTTTACTTTTAATACATTTGTTTGTTTTACTATATCTGTCTCTACCCTATATTTTCATTCTCTTTGTTCTGTGGTGTTCTAGAATAATGATTCTTTCCATGTTTTGAAGATTATAAACCATTTAAAGCTTGTCAAAAGGCAACATATAGTCTTTTGGAAGATCTCATAATCTTGCCTCAGAATAAAATACATTTGTCATTATATGGAATGTAGAACAGTTAAAGTATAGTTTGAAATGATAAGACTAAGTATTTTCTCATTTGATATTTACAATGAGACATAGTTGAAGATTTTAAAGGGCTTTTTTAAAGCTTTAAAAAAACAAGATAAAGGATATAGCTGTAAATAACACATCTTTTTTAAAAGATAATTTATTTTTGCTCTTAAACTGTCACCTTGCCTGACATTGGGAAGAATACTCCTAACAAAATATTGCTTCACCTCTTGACTCCCAAAGGCCAATTCAGTTCCAAAATAAGCTGTAGTTGTAAAGACCTGTGTCTGGGCAAGTGAAAAGGTTATAATGCAGAAGCATCCACAGGCATCTATGCAGTTTTATCTACCAGCAGAAAAGGTGTAAGACTGATTTTTTTCTATATGTGAATATTTTAGCGCTAAATGCATAGAATTTCTCCATTAAATAGTTATAATTTCTAGTTTAGTTGCTAAATATAAAAACACTACACAAACCAAACTTCTAGTCATATTATATATTTGCGTGATATATTAATTATTAGATTGAGCCATATAAACTGCTATTTTTTTAGGGTCAAAAATCGAACATTAGTTCTCACTTGTAAATGGAAGCTAAATATTGGGTATACACAGAAACAAAGATGGGAAGAAATGACATTGGAGATTCTAAAAGGGAGAAGAGACAGAGGGGAACACAGGTTGAAAAACTACCTATTGGGTACTATGTTCACTACTTAGGTGACAGGATCATTAGAAGCCCAAACCTCAGCATCATGCAATGCACCCATGTAACAAATCTGCATGTGTACCCTCTAAATTTAAAATTAAAAATAAATTTAAACAAGAATAGATACAATGGATTGAAATATAGTAAAGTGTAAAAAGCTATGTGTTCCTAGTGATACTACTAGTCCCTTTTGGAGGTTGCCAGAATACAAGGTCATTTCCTGAAAATTGATACATAAAGGGAAAGAATACAATATTTATTTTACCTTCCATCTAAAGATCATATTTCAGGATAAACAAATAGCTTATGAGGGAAAATTCGTGTATTAGCCTGTTTTCATACTGCTATGAAGAAAAACCCAAGACTGGATAATTTATAAAGAAAAGAAGTTTAATGTACTCACAGTTCCACATGGCTGGGAAGCCTCAGAATCATGGCAAAAGGTAAAGGAGGAGCAACAGCACATCTTATGTGGTGGCAGGCAAGGGAGCGTGTGCAGAGGAACTGCTCTTTATGAAACCATCAGATCTCGTGAGACTTCTTTACAATGACAAAAATAGCACAGGAAAAAAACCTACTCCCATGATTCAATTACCTCCCATCAGGTCCCTCCCATGACATGGGGATTATGGGAGGAACAATTCAAGGTGAGGTTTCTGTGGGGACATAGCCAAATCATGTCAGTTAGTTTTAGAAGAATCAAACCTAACAAGTGCAGCAAGAATGATAAAATTGAAAAATTAACCTTTTGTAATACCAAATAAAACTATCTCAGCAATGCTAAAACAAAAAAAAGCATTGAACATTAGCAATTTCAAATCAACGTAAGTTGATTTCACAGACTGAAATCAGAACCTGGTAGGTTTTTTGAAGGAACTATTTTAGAGAATATTCTGCCCTTATCCCTTTTCTACAATGAGCCAAATGATAATCAGGAAAATAGAAAAAAAAAAGTATTAATTTTTAACAATCATAAAACCAAAGGTTATTAATTCAAATCTTCTCTTCTCCAATATAGAGATGTAACTACTTGAAGATACCATTACTTTTTTCTTTTAAAAGTTTTATTTTCTTCCATTTCTTCAGTATGAAGTGAAAAATAAAATTTCCTCAAGCCATTACATAAATCATTTTTCAGAGGTCTGCAATCATAAAAAAATTCAGAAACTACTAATCATTTCTGACGGAAATGGACATTTACCTTTGTACGTTTACTATTTTATATTTCATATTCACATAATTTTGTCATTTCTTTACAGTGATTTCTGAGAGATGTGTAACTTCTAATACTAATTAAAAGAAGGTAAAAAATAAGAAGCAAAGTGAAATGAAAATATCCCTTTATTACATAAAGTGATATGATCATTCATATTATAATATTTTTTCTGATTTATTTAGCAAGCTCCAAAAATGTCTTATCTAACCTTTAAGATCCATTTCATTTTGATTTCCTTTCCCCTCATCTTTCCAGAAACTACTAGGACATAATTACACAGAAAACTATTTTGAGATTTTTCATTCTCCAATTGTCTCTTTTTCTGTTTCCTTTTCATACAGTCATTATTCCTATCTGACTAGTCTAAGGATTAAGAGCTGGAGAGGTGGGTACCTTTGCGTAGATGTGAGTGTTTGTGTGTGTGTATATGTTTCTTTTAGCTTTGATCACACATTCTAACAACTGTTAAAATCTAATATTTTTTTTCCAAGTCCTTATGCTGTGTAGGAAAATAACTTAACAAAGGACCACAATACAATCTTAACATTTAATTTTAGCTTTATTTTTTTTTCTTTAAGTTCAGGAATCTGCACTGATATAGTTTTAATATCAAATAACTTTTCTTATTTTTCTTTACTCAATCTATTTTCTCAAATCTATTTCTCAGAAATCTTTAAGCAATGGCTTCTAACTTATCAAGTTTTCTTAAAAATAATTGCAGTTATTTAACTAAAAATGTAAAGTGGGCATACGCTACATTCTTTTATGAAATTACTCCATTGTATAGTTGTCTCTTTAAATGCACAAAACAAATAGTCATTTTCTTCAGGTGATAAATCTACATTCTTATGACTGCTTAATTTCCTCTGAAAACCAATTTGCTATTGAAATATTACCCTTCCTACATAATAACCAGAAAATGTAATTGTTACAGTAAAGTGCAAATAGCTGAGCATACTAACTGGTAAACTACTTTGACACTGCTGGGATTTTTGTTTTGTAAAATAATGATCTCAAGACCAATGCTCCTTGACTCTTACAATAAATTAAGAAACTGATATTTCTTGTTGGATTGCATGTGTCTCTTTTCCAGTCCCACATGTGCAAATCCTGTATGTTATTTGATTGTCTTGTGCTACATTATATAGGACAGCCAGTGTGAACTTGAGAGCAATTGCTTAATATTGAAATCAGAAAAATATTTCATTATGCACTAGCTATAGCATCTGGGTAATGTTGAGGATGTCCCAATGTGCACAATTAGGCTTCCAGACTTTATGTCAGAAATAATAGGAATTTTGGTTAATCCAGATGATTCCTGGAAGCAGCTGCCTTAATGGAATATTCTACTTCATATTTTTTTAAATTGCTTTCTGTACTTAATTTTTTATTGACTTTGACAAGAATATTTAAGGATTTGTGTTGTTTGTGATATGCTATGATGGTTTAAATGTCAGTTAAATCAATAATCCGTGACAGAGTCTTAGAATAAGAACTACTTTGAGGCCTAATTCTTCCATCAATATAAATTTGCAACTGACATGAACATGAATAAGAATTACAACTCTGTACCAAGGAATGGACTCCTATGGATTGCACCATGGTTAAGAGGTATTTATAATCAGCATGTTTCATCATTTCACTAGGTAATCGTTGCTTGATTACATGCTTGAAAATACTAAAACAAACACACAGTGTAGATAAATGGTAATTGTTAAAGAGAAAGGCAGTATTGTTCATTTTCATTGAGTGTTTTATTAATAATGTACACTAGAGGGTACTGGCTGTTTGCAAAGACTGCTGTAATAATATTATCCTACCAATGTGCCAAACTCCTTCTCCAGAACAACCTTTAAAACCTGGAATTTTTATTTGAAGACTAAAATTGTACTTATGCACCAATTTCTTAACAATATTTTATAATTAGATTTGAGCTGACATTTGCCATCAATTCTGATATTATATAGATTATTTCATTCCACTTTGTGTTAAAAAATTAGAATGGAAATGAGAATGGGAATGAGCTTTAGAAAATCTATACTTTTTATCACATTGGTTTATATCCAAATAGATTTGAATACTGTTTTCTGATTAATGTGGTCATTTACACTATATTGGTTGTGTATGAAAATTAGGTACTCCTTACCAATGCACAGGAGCAATTAAACTAAAAATATTTCATCTAAGACAAAACAAAACAAAATGAATGGCTTAGCAGAAAATATGAAGTTAACTATATGTGAATTTAAATATATATATATTTGGTGAATTTATTGTGATGACTATTACAGAGCATTAAATGTATAAGTAAAATATTCTAACAGGGGCCAGAAGGTATAAGAAATATTGAAAATATGGTTATTTAAAATTACCGTTTTCTTTTATTCTTCTGTTTTTTTGTTCGTGCTGTTTTGTGTTTCTGTGTTCCAATATGCTTACGAGTTAGTTAATTTACAAGTTAACTCTTAATTAAGAGTATTTTCTACAATGCATATGCTTCCCGTGTTTCCTAGCATTCCTAGATTTCTTTAATTTTTTAAAATTAAAATAAAAGATACTAACTCTAAGTGCGGAATAGAATCTCACTGTCATATCATTACCTCAGTCTTTAATAACTTAGACATGAAATCTAATCAAAGTAACTACACAAAGCCTGTAATATCCTAGAAAAGGGATACATAAGTTTCAGCCTTTTTTTCCCAATGAATTCTACAAAAAGTGATAGGAAAACCAAAACTATAAACACTCAAAAATGAAAATAATATAGAAATAATTGATAAATTAAATATGTTTTTATAGGTGGATACAGCGGCTCATGCTTGTAATCCCAGCACCTTGGGATACCAAGACAGGATGATCACTTGAGGCCAGGAGGTCGAACCAGTCTGGGAAATATAGCAAGGACTCCCATCTCTACGAAAAAGTTAAAAATTATTTGGATGTGGTTTTGCATGCCTATAGAGCAGCTACCCACGAGGCTGAGGCAGGAGGGTTGCTTGAATCCAGGAGTTCAAGGCTGCTGTGAGGTATGATCTCACTACGATACTCCAGTCTAGGTTACAGAGTAAGCCTCCATCTCTTACATGTGTGTGGTATGTGTATGTGTTTTAAAGATAAGATATTTATGTCAATTTGGTTGTTGCCAATTAATTGATGGGCTCCTCGAAAGGAGTGATTGAGGAAAGTTTAATGAAGGGACCATTTGCAAAAGTGCAAGTAAGAAAAGTAAAGCACCTGGGGCTGGTAATGATTACTACACACCTAAGCCAGAAGGATCAAGAAAAGGAAGTTGTTTCCTGGACTTAGCTAGATCTGTAACTCAAGAAGACAACTCAGATTTGTTATTCCCTCTTTGATGCTTCTCATGGCTACTCACCCCTACAGGTAACACATTTCATAAGTTTCTAATTTGCCCTTTCTGTATTTCCATTTTGCAAAAATTTAGCAAATACCTGAGTATTTTTTTATGCTCCCTCTTTTTACAAAAAATATAAGATAGCATGGATACTCTTTTGTACCTTGTTTTTTCACTTGACAAGATATCTGAGACATTAATACATATAAATTTAAAAATATCTACTTATTCTTTTATATAGCTACTTAGTACTCACTAGTCCGGATGGACCACAGTGTATTCAACATGTGCAGAGGCATTTAAATTATATCTAATTTTTTTGTATCATAAATAGTTCTACAGTGAATAACTCCTGTGCTGATATATTTTTACGCTATTGGAAACTCACAGGGAAAATTCTTAGAAATGGGATTGCTGGTTCAAATAGTAAAATCATATGTATTTTTTAAAGATATTGACTAATTTCCCTCAAAAGTTGCAGAACGTTATATTCCCTGCATCAGTGTATGAGAATATCAATGTTTTTTTACAGTTTTGCCAAAAGAGTATATTGTCAATCTTTTGTTTTGTCAAACGGATAGATCAGATATTGTATCGCATTCTAGTTTTGATTTTCTTTCTTTTATTTTCTTGTATTAAGTAAATATGAAGATTCTTTTTATGTTTACAAGCCGTTTTCATATATCTTTTAATATTCTTTTCATGAATTTTCTGCTTGTATATTTTTCTATCAGATTTTGGGTTCATTTTTTTCCATCTTAAAAGATGCTTATCTTAAAAAAAAAAAGATGCTTAACCTCTCTAATATATATGTTTTTTACCTATGTTGATATTACGTTTTTAAAGTTTTAATCTGTTTTAAATTTTCCTTATGGTGATATCGAGAAACACATCATGTTATTTTCTAATATTTTTTGGATTTATTTCTGACATCTAGATCTCCAGTCTGGTTGGAGTTCACTCTTGCATGTGATGATGAACGCACATCCATATTATATGTGATACAGCTGCACTTTTTTAAATGGCTTACAATGTTATTTCCCTTTCATTCAAACAGAAAATTATTCTATTTACTAGTGATTGGAGATGTCAGTTTCGATAATATACTAAATACTCCATTGTATTTGAGTCTATGTATTGAATTTCTATTCTATTTCCTCGTCTCTTTGCTTATTTTTGAGTAAGTATCACATTGAAGCTATGTTTAAGTATGTTTTAATACTTGATAGTGATTTATTCATCCTCATAGCCTTTTACATTCAGTGATTTCCTGGTTGTTTGTACATATTTCACTTTTCATCATAACTTTAGTATAAACGTGTAGTTTCATGGAATAAATCAATACAAAACAACACAAAAACCCTAACCAATATTTTTATTGGGATTATATAAACATAGGAATAATTAACTCCTACAATGTTAAGTCATTTTACCTCAAAACAGGAGATAGCTTTCCATTTTGTTCAAGCTGACATTTGGTATGCTTTGTAGAATTTAAGTTTCCCTTATATAGATTTTGCACATCTTTATTATTGTTTTATAAAACTTTTGTTGCTATAATTTTATTTTGTGCTATTTAATCATCTTTGCTATTAATATTCTACATGCTGCAGAAAATATTTGAAAGATATTCTAAGTTTATTATGTTTGGGGAAAATATGTGGCATGATATTATCTGGGTTTTGAAAGCTTGATAGAATTCACACGTGAAAATCTTTGGCCATGGTGCTTTAAGAGTTTGTCCAATGAGGATGGACTCTGGGATGCAGTTTTGGTAGGAATAAATCTCTTCTGTCAGTCTGGAATTGTCTTGGCTTGAGACCAGATTTAATAATTCCTAAGGACTGTTTCTTTACTTCATTCTAGCATATAGCCCTTCTGAAATTTTAACTGTAAGTTTGGAATGTTTACCGTGGCCTCTTCTCCTTTGCAGACAATGAAATCCAATTTTTCTTTTTCTTTTTTATTTATTTATTTGTCATTCGAACACTGTGCGTTCTTTTTTCCGCTTGATTTCTTGGTCTCTCTATCGTCTGCCTCTTATGAATCAGCAAATGTCTCAAGGAGAAAGATGTTGTATAAAATCAAGCTTGCTTCAGTTTGTTTTCCTTCACAGCAGGATCTTTAATTCTGAAGTTGTGGATTCCATGGTAACATTACTCTATCTTCAAACAGATGTTTATTTTGAATGTTATCCAAATTTTAAGGTTATTTTGGTGAGAATAAGCATGAACAGCAATAAGCTATTTTTCTCTTAGCAGATGCAGAAAAATGAACTTAGATATTAAGAAAGTGTTTATAAAAGAACATTCCTGCAATTTTCACTTGAAGATGTTTGGCAATAAATTAACTGTTGTATATTTTCATTTTGATTTTTTTTTTGTCAATGCATTGCCTATTCTTTATTTTCACAGTCATATTGAAAAATAGTCTGTGTAGAATAGAATGACTGGAAACAATCCATAATGTTCATATCCGTCTTCTAACAAAAGACAAGATCCATAACCTGTTTTGCTCTTTTCTTTCCTGGGTTACTTGAAAGATCAGAGACAGACTGATACGGTTTGGCTGTGTCCCCACTCAAATCTCATCTTGAATTATAGCTCCCATAATTCCCACGTATTGTTTGAGAGACCCAGTAGAGATAATTAATCATGGGGGCGTTTCCCCTATCTGTTTTCATGATAGTGAATAAGTCTCATGAGATCCCATGGTTTTGTAAGAGGTTTTCCCTTTCACTTGGCTCTCATTTTTCTCTTGCCTGCTGCCATTGAGACTTGCCTTTGCTCCTCCTTGCCTTCTGCCATGATTGTGAGGCCTCCCCAGCCATGTGGAACTGTGAGTCCATTAAACCTCTTTTTCTTTATACATTACCCAGTCTTGGGCATGTCTCTATCAGCAGCATGAAGACAGATGAATACTTAGTGAAAATATTTGATCCCTTTCTGGAAATGTATTAGTTTTTTTTGTTTATTCTTTTTTTTTTTTTTTTGACAGTTTCTCTGTTGTTGCTCAGGCTGGAGTGCAACGGCACGATCTCGGCTCACCACAGCCTCTGCCTCCTGGGTTCAAGTGATTCTCCTGCATCAGCCACCCAAGTGGCTGAAATTACAGGCATGCACCACCACACCTGGCTAATTTTTTGTATTTTTAGTAGAGACGGGGTTTCTCCACATTGGTCAAGCTGATCTAGTTTTCTAGGGCTGCTTAACAAAGTACCACAAACTAGGCTGCTTAAACAACAGAAATGTATTGTATCACAGCTCTGGACTGTGTGCTTGGCTCCTTCTTAGGACTGTGACAAAAAGATCTGTTCCAGGACTTAGTCTTTGGCTTGTAGATGGCTTTTTTCTGTCTATATCTCTTCACATCATTTTCTCTCTGTGTGTGTCTATATTTGTCCAGATTTCTGACTTTTAAAAGGACACCAGCGATATTGAACTAGGGCCCACCTTTATGACCTAATTTTGACATGATTACCTCTGTAAAGATCCTGTCTTCATAGAAAGTAATATTTTGAGGTACTGGGGATTAGGATTTCAACACATCTTTTTGAGGGGACAAAATTAACTGGTAAAGAAGTAAATGTAAAATAAAAGAAAATGTACAATAAAATATGTGAATTCATTGTAGAGACAGTCATATTTTAAAAATTAGCAGGTTATGAATTGCTGACATATGAAAAGATTAACTTCAGGGAACCACTTCACAGTAAGCAGCCTAAATCAGCAAAAAGTATTAGTAAAAATAAGCTGAGGTCAGTTTTTCAGAGCCTCCTAACAACTAGAACAAATAAACAGAGTATTTTATTAGCTCTTCCTAGGCAAATCATCTACACAATTGGATTAATAAGGTGGAAACACCAGTGAGCCTATTGATTCTGGTTTTCAAAATTGTGAAGTTTTAAACAAATACCTTTGAATCCTTCACCATGAAATTAGATACATTGTCATGAGACTTTCTGGCCATTCTACACGTTATTACAAAAACGTAAAATAAGCCACATAGAAAATATTAATAATATCTGAATTCTATGAGAAACTTTGCCTATAAAATATTAAAAAGTCTCATTAATCAGACATCCTCTGTAGTGACAAGGTCACTTCATGAGCTACATGAAGTAATTTAGAGAACATTTCCACTTCTGCAGCTAAGTCTGAATTAAACAACAAAAAAGTTTGAGCTCTCATAATTTTAATACCAAATAACTTTTACCAATGGATATAAAATTTTATTTAGGTTTAACTTCTAAATGATTTCTGGATGCATATTTTATTAATAATCTGTTTATTAAGAGCTAAAGTAATTATGTTTGTATACTATTTACTGAATGATTATTAAATATACTCATATTTTTAGAGCAGTCTTTGTCAGAGTTACATCAGGAAAGATGGTCTACTCAAGTGAGGTTACTCATAAGGTGAACGTATCACCTACTGTCCAATCTCTACTAACCTGACATTAATAAGTACACCAGAACAAGAAGCATAAACTGGAACTGTAATTGAGTAAGCCAATGTGCACAACCACTCTAGTGATTTTAAAAATTCAACAAAGGAATTATTAGTACGTATATAGTCAAAGTTAAGAACATCAACCAGACATAGAGTAGTGGTATCACAGAGCAAACTTTGGGAGGCATTATCATCTGTTGAACACTAAGGTCAATGGGAGACAGTCATTACTCAAACTTATGGAGAGAATGACTGTAGGACAGGAGTTGTGTCTTTAATTAGAATAACACAGGGGATCCTTGTTAACCTGAAAGACAAGTAGGTAAAGTACACTAGTATCTCTCCCCTCTTGACATTTCAGTGTTGGACTGTTACTCTCATTGCTTAACCTTAACTAGAAGCCACGCAGAAAGGAAATCTTCATGTATTCCAAGCAGGTGAGCTTCCCAGGGTACAGAGCAGGATGGAAAAGAATGGAGTTGTGGTGGAGAAAGGACACAAAATTACATGAAATTATTTTATTTTATTTTTATTTTTTGAGATGGAGTCTCACTCTGTCACCCAGGCTGGAGTGCAGTAGCGTGATCTTGGCTCACTGCAAGCTCCACCTCCCAGGTTCACGCCATTCTTCTGCCTCAGCCTCCTGAGTAGCTGGGACTACAGGCACCTGCCACCACGCCCGGCTGATTTTTTGTAATTTTTTTTTTTTTTGTATTTTTTTAGTAGAGATGAGGTTTCACTGTGTTAGCCAGGATAGTCTCAATCTGCTGACCTTGTGATCCACCTGCCTTGGCCTCCCAAGGTTCTTGGATTACAGGCGTGAGCCTCTGCACCTGGCTGAAATTATTTTAAATTTTTAGACATATTCTGTCTACAAACAGTTTTCTCCTCAAATATTAATTCAATAGGATAAGCATTTTCCCTAAATAAGAGTGAGAAAAAAAGAGATAAAAGGAGATTGAGTAGCTTTCCTACGGTCATAGACTTACTAAGCATGTGAGGTTAGATTGTAACTGTATACTTTAGCCTACTACAGGTGTTTTTTCTGAATAATCAATTTTTCGAATTCTTACTCTAGCACATATGCATATATACATATGTGTGTATATGTGTGTGTATGTATATATATATAAATAAAAAACACATATGTGTGTGTGTGTATTATATATAGGTACACAATACTTTCTGGGTGCCACTACCACAATGTGTCCTAGTTTAATGTTAAAATTCCCCTAAATGTGCGGCTTTGAAATACAAAAACATGCATAGATGCATACTGTTTTACCATTTTGTTCTGATTTTATGAAATAATGCCTAAAATTATTAAATGATGATATATCTGTGAGATCAATGAGAAATAGAGTCCATGACCAGAGTGAGAACTTCTATCAATGTCTTACCCTCTCTCTCTCTCTCAATTGGTTCCTTCTGGATGATGCCTTTCAGCCAATTGAATGGTTCTTTTTCCAAAGACCACCCATGGACCAATCTGCATGTACTCCCCCATTCTGGGCCCATAAAAACCCTGGACCCAGTCTCAAGGGGGCTACCCACTTTCAGGGCCCTCTTGCAGCCAAGAGCTACCCACTTTCAGGCCTCTTCTTACTGCTGAGGGCAACCCACTTTCAGGGTCCACTCTTGCATTTGAGAGCTTTCCCTGTGTCACGCAATAAAATTCTCTGCCTTACTCACTCTCTGGTGTCCATGAACCTTATTCCTCTTGGTCATGGGACAAGAGCCCAGACCTTGCTGAGCTGTGGGTGTCAGAAATAAGAGAACTGTAACATACCCCTGTTTGCCATGCTGCCAGCATGAAGAAGTGAAGCCACTGGATACCACTCCCTACTGCTTGCTGAGCAATGGGTGAGAAAAAGAGGCTGAACGGCATTTCCTCCTGCTTGTTGAACTACAAATGGTGCAACATTTCTTGGGGACTCAGACCTCCAGGCTCCCTGAGGAAGAGCTGTAACATCCCTTGGGCCTCCACAGTTCCTAACATCTCCGAATCTTGGAGTACCACCACGTTCTCGGGAGTACCACCACATTCCCCTCATCTAGATGGTTGTGCCCAATGCAGAAGCCACTTGTGGCACATGCAGTTCAGCTGCAGGCTGTGTGGAGCCGGGGTGGGCATGGGATCTGGGCTGGTGGTGCAAGCTGAGTGCAATAAGCTGGGCCTAGTGGGCAGAGTGACCCCAGCAGGCCTGTGTAAGTCCCTGGGCAGAGGTCAAGGCAGCCACAGAGATTTCTAGCTGGTGAAGCAGCACCAAAAAAATCCTGTAACATGTGTGATATGTAATTGAGAATCTGCTTTAAAAAGTTTATTTAATTGTAGCTCTAGATACCTGTTGAGATCTTTCTGACTAAATTAAAGTATAGCAGTGAAAATGAGTCAGAATGTAACCTGTATGCTAAGTGGCTTAGCATTTTTGGTTCATGTGTTTTCTATAAATCAATACTCAGACTTTATTACTATTTAACTGGTATTTTGTCTTTTATATTTTTAGATACCATTTGTAGGACATGAAAGATGATATAAAAGCAATTTTCTATTTTAGTCACTGTATGTAAACTAAATGCGATCAAATGAAAATTAATAAGTTATTATTTTGTTTTATTTAAAAATACAGTAAACTCAACTCTCATGTTGTTAGAAATGACACATACACTTTCCTTCCATTGTTATGAAGCCTTCATTGAAGCAAAAGTACAGAAATTCTGTGAAGAAGAAAGGCTTACTAGTGAGAAGAGAGCAGAGTACAGGGAGGATTGTAACAAGTAACAAAATATATTGGAATTAATTACTTGGGAAAATAAAATGTACATGATGAAGCATATGCAAGAAAACAAAGCCAAGAATATATACCGTGGAAGCTACTCTTTCCAGTAAAATTTTGCAGAAGTTCCAGGTTCAGTTTCACAATAAGATGTCAGTCACATGGATGGAATAAATGGATCAAAGTGAGGCAATTAAATTAGATTAAATCAAAGCAAATACAATATGAAGGATTGGTAAGAACCCCCTTTCTCTGCAAGACATAAAATCTTGAACCTGTAAAGCAAACAATCAGTGGAAATAATGGATATTTTCTCTTGCATAAATGTTGTACCCCCAAATTATTAGTTCTTTCACTTTCTCTCTCTCTTTTTTCCTAATACAAGTGTCAACAGCTAGAGGACTGATTCAGGGCTTCTTTACCCTAAAGCAAACCTGCAAATTATCATACCTCATTCTTCATTCTGTTTATTCAACTTAATATCCATATTGGAATCCCTATTGAGAACAGCTTCCCAATCCCATAGAAACATGGTTTTGCTTGCGTAATATCAGCAGAAAGAAGGGAGTCACATATATACTGGATTAAACTCTAGATCAGAAAAATGGTACTTGTGACACAATTGGCTTCATTAATTAGGTGCATAGATTTGGTAATATTTAATAATGTTCATATTAATTAACGTTAGTATGTTAATTTTTGATAATTTTGATAATTTTCCATGGCTACTCAAGACAATATTCTTATTTATTTTGCAAATACATATGTAAGAGTGTGTATTTAGAGATAAACTGACATCCAGTCTGCAACCTGCATGCAAAAGTCTCATGCAAAAAAAGAAATAAGCTCTAATGCAAGTGTGGTAAAATGTTAACATTTGAGAATTTGAAAGAAAGGTATACAGAAATATTTGTGCTATCTTGTTAAAGTTTTATTTGTCTGAAATTTCTGTGATTATAGAAGAATGTCTTTGTTTTTACACATACACACTGAATTATTTCAAAGTAATGGGGCAAATGAAAAAAGTATATACATATCTGTCATCTATCTGCATGTGAGTGTAGAGTGTCAATATATGTATGCAAGAGAATCTTATAAAGTGAGCTTAGCCTTTATTATACAACATAAGTAAGAAAATATAAACAAGCTTCTAGGTGTTTTCAATTTACATGATAATTTATAAATGTGTATAGAACAGTAGAATAAGGATCCTGAAAGAGAAACCATATTATGCAAACATAATATTATTTCAATGAATGAGTTAATGTAGGGAGCCAAATCTCAGAGTTATTCAAAGAAATATTGAATAAATAAGGCTGAGTGCAATAAATAAGGCTTTGGGAGGCAGAGGCAGGCAGGCAGATAACTTGAGGTCAGGAGTTTGAGACCAGCCTGGCAAACATGATGAAACTCTGCCTCTACTAAAAATACAAGACTTAGCCAGGCATGGTGGCATGTACCTGTAATCTCAGCTACTCAGGAGGCTAAGGCAGGAGTATCACTTGAACCCAGGAGGTGGAGGATGCAGTGAGCCGAGATTGCACTACTGCACTCCAGCCTGGGTGATAGAGCAAGACTCAGTTTCAAAAAATAAAAAGAAAAAAAAAATTGCATAAATAAAGTATTACTAGAATTCTACTGCCAAAGGGAAGTTGAAGATGGCTAAATAATTCCTAAAAATTAACAAAATTATGAATACAGTAACACAATAAAATATGTGACACACGTAATACACTTCACCAAATATTGAATTGGGGAACTGGAAGATCAAGTTGAAAAATCTTACCACAATCTGGAACAAAAATGCAAACACTTTACTAAAGAAAAGATAAAATATTTAGATAAATTATTCATGTGATCATATGTTATTTTAAAAGAAAGAATACAGCATATAGAGAAGAAAAATAAAGAACTAATGAAAAAATATACATATATATACCTGAAGGGAAGAATTATCAACTTATAAGGGACCATATGAATCATGTATAATTAATAAAAAAAGATTCAAATTTAAATATATATCAGTGAATTATAACTTCAAATTTATAAATTCAAACCAAAGACTCAAATTTAAATATGTATCAGTGAATTATAACTTCAAATTTATAAATTCAAACTAATCACTGCTTTCAGAATAAACAAAGCAAATGCAGTAATATGAACAAATACTATGTTTCATGTCAGATTTTTATGCCCAAATCTAATAATTCACTCATGTCTAAATATTTAATAAATCTAGATTTTTTAAAAAAAATAACAGAATTTTCTAACCAGGCTATAGTCCCATTGCTTTATGTGGGTGCTATAGGTAGCTATTTTAATTATATGTTTGAATTATAGAAAATTGAGAATTTAACAGGCTAATAAATATTAGTTTTCTAATTGAAGCCATTTTGATAAAATGAACAACCCGAGCCTAGAGACTCTTGGGAGTTTTTGAGCAGATAATTGGTAGAATCCCTCATTTTTGATGGAGTAGGAGCATCGCCATCTTGGACAAGTACCATCATTTTAAGTTTCACCTTGATCAAAAACCGCCTAAATCCAAAGGACATCAGCCTAATGGTTAAGGTCAGCATGACCATAAACCACAAGTAACATCTCTGACCAGAAATAGTCCAAAGCCCTCCCTGACCAGAGACACCCCAGACCCGAGATAACCTCCCCACCAGACAGAGAGATGTCAGTGCCAAGATAACCTCCCCTCCAACCAAAGACATTTCCAACAGCACCAGAAACTTCTCCCTGACACAGAAACATTCCAAGCTCTCACAACAATAAATGCCCTTACTCTGTAAAAGAGATGACTCCTGACAGAAGTCATCCAGAAGCCCCTCTCAGATTTAGTCTCCAAAATAAACCTGTCTTTGACTGTTGAGCCACTTTTCATGTTTCTTTCCTCTTTCTTTAACTCTTACAATTAGGTGAACTGGATATCCACCATGTAAGATTTCCTTCATCATCATCTGGACACTTCAGGGTCAAAATCATTTTATAGGAATTATTTTGAGAATTGAATGTTTTCTTGACTTACAATATTGTCTGCCATTTCAACTGACATGACTAAGTTAAGAAAACAACATTATTTCAATAGCTTTATAAAAATAAAGACTGTGTTGCTGCATGTAACAGAAATCTTGCTTTAGTGAATAAGTGGTAGTTTTCTTCAAGTGGCAAGGAGTACAGAGGTATACATCCCATGGCTGGTACAGCTACTCCACAAAGTCATCAAAGACCCAGGCACATACTAGCTGTGTCTTCACTTTCTTTAAGATGGAGCTTTTAGCCTTTTGGTTTAAAAATGGCTTCTCCACACCTAGGCACTGAGTTCAAATTCTAGTAAAAAATAAAACTGGAAGATAAAAATCCATAAGATATCTGGTTTTGTTTTTTTTTTTTTAAGTTAGAAAAACAGTAACTTTATGGAATCTCCAACCAGTATATTTCTGCTTATAACACTGGTCAGAATGATGTCATATGGCTATATCTAGTTGCAAGGTAAACTAGGGAGATGAGAAATTTTAACAGGAGACTTTGCAGTCCTGAACAAAATTAGAGATCTGTTAGTAATAATTAAGTAAAATATCTATATTATATTATCAAAGCAAATATCACTGTTGGTAACAAGTATACAATAAACAAAAACTTTGCCATAATCTAACATTCTTAAATATATTTCCAGGGTGAGGAAAACCAATTGAGACAGATATATTGATAATTTTACTTGCTTCGATGAGGTTTTCATGAGTGTTTGTGGTAATTCAAAACTGACTGACATTGAACAAAAATCAACTGAAAGCATTAGCTGGTTATTTATTGAATGCCTAATATTAGTTAGGCACTAAAGTTATGAAGAAGAAAGACAAGTGTCCTGTTCTAATAGAGTTTATATTCTAGCTGGGAAATAAAGGAAAATTGGAAGAAAAACATAACAGTATACACATGAAACATAGTATGAGATGGTGATGTTAATGACAAACTTTTTTTATTTCTATATCTCAACTTCTTTTGGCCTCACATCTGGGGGACTCATATTCCCATTAAAATACTCCAAATGTGGTTGGGCGCGGTGGCTCAAGCCTGTAATCCCAGCACTTTGGGAGGCCGAGACGGGCGGATCACGAGGTCAGGAGATCGAGACCATCCTGGCTAACACAATGAAACCCCGTCTCCACTAAAAATACAAAAAAATTAGCCGGGCGTGGTGGCGGCGCCTGTAGTCCCAGCTACTCGGGAGGCTGAGGCAGGAGAATGGCGGGAACCTGGGAGGCGGAGCTTGCAGTGAGCCGAGATCGCGCCACTGCACTCCAGCCTGGGCGACAGAGCGAGACTCCGCCTCAAAAAAAAAAAAAAAAAAAAAAAAAAAAATTCCAAATGTAAAAGTAATTCTCCAATTTCTTCTCAGCCGACAATTCAATGGCTCAGATTAGTCAGTATCAAACTCCATTTCTCCTAGCCACAGAGTACATTTACTAAATGGATCTGCCTGAGGTATGTTATCATATTTCTCTCAAATAAATTAGCTTGGAATGCCCATAAATTATTTTATTATATGTAATTGGCTGACTCTGCTGAATTAAGGCAATTTAATTTTTCTGGTGCTAGCAATTCTGTCACTATGTAATCAAATAAACAGAAGAACAATGCAGGCATTTGCTTTCATCTGGAGGGTGTTTAGGAACATCTATTGTAATAGTGACACATCTTAGAGTATCAAGTGTATGGATTTAAACATAAGTATAAAATAGCTAACACCACAAACGTATAGTTTATAATTACTTTTTTAAGATATATATTCTATTGTTATTGATGATTCTTGTTTTCTTGGATTTTATTTCTTTGTGAATCATTTTGTGGTAGGTAGAATAATGTCTCCCAAAGATATTCATGTCCTAATTCCCAGAACCTACAAATGTTACCTTACATGCTAAAAAGGACTTTACAGATGTGACAATAGGAGATGTGACAACACAAGCAAAAAGTTAGAATGATGCAAGCCAAAAGGCCAGAAGCTAAATAATGCAGGCAGTCTCTCAAAGCTGAAAAAGAAAAAAAAGCTATAAAATCCCATAGACCTCCCATGTCTTACTGATTTTATTGATTGGAATCAAATAAAATGATTTATCAAAGTAAAATCAAATCAGTATTTTAAAAGAGTACATTAAAAAACAAATGAAAGTAATGTGTTGAATTACATATCAAGGTGGTATATTGAAAATAATTAATTCAAATGGAATCACAACACTACGGGCTCAGTGAATATTTAAAAAATCCTTTAGAATCATAATGAAAATAACAGAGGACACATACTTGCAAACATATATTTTATTTTGGAGGTGTAATTGTAGGTATAATGTTATTTTCTTTTGATTGCCCATTCAACAATCATATAAACAGATTCTCGTTTGGAGTAAAAAACAAACCTATATTCACAGGGCAAATAAAAGTAGCAAAAAATAAAAGTAAACCAAAAAATAAAATAAATAAATAAATGTAGACCACAGACAGTACAAGTACAGTAAATGGTGGAGTAGGGCACTCAGCTGCAAATAATCGGTCCCTTCATTAAAGTAAACATCAGCTGGCAAAGACTGGTGGAATTAACTCTTTCAAATCTCTGGAATCTAATCTAAATTGTGCAGTATCCAAGGGGCTGTTTAAGGAGAATAGGGGCAGCTGAATTTTGGTAAAAAGGCACCTACGAGCCTAACATCCTCCATTCCCCAGCCAGCAACTGCATCCTTGGGGACAAGGTTGGCATTCCTGGTGTGGTTCATTGGTTACAGAGATTTAATATGGATTTATCTTAAAAATAAGTTCATGCCTTTGACCTGTCTGGTGGTTCCCTGAAGGACATGCAGAGGATGACCTTTGTTTCTCTCTCTTTAGACTGGAGGGACTTTCTGGGTATCTGCTGGAAGATTAAAGACATTTATTGCCTATGCCTGTCTAGGGCAAGGGACAGATTACAGGGCAAGAAGAAGACAGATTCAAAAGCCCAGGAAAACGGAGGCCAAGGATGAAATTTCTTGGGAGAATAAGAGTTCAGAACAGCAACTACTCATATAGGAGAAAACAAAGTGCAACTTTTTCCTGAGAAAAGATGGACTTGGTGGATCTGTGGGCCCTGCTCAAGCTAGAGGTGGAGTCTGACACAAAGTTGTAGGTGACCTGGCTCAGGGGTGAAAAAAGACCCATCTCAGATCCTCAAAGATGGAGAAAAAAGGGTGTTATGTTGTGTTGTGTTTTCCTCCAGGCTTTATGTATATATGTATATATATGTATATATATGTATATATGTGTATATGTGTGTGTATATATATATCACACATACACACACTTTAAGTTCTAGGGTACATGTGCACAACATGCAGGTTTGTTATATATGTATACATGTGCCATGTTGGTGTGCTGCACCCATTAACTCAACATTTACATTAGGTATATCTCCTAATGCTATCCCTTCCCCTCCCCCCACCCCACAACAGGCCCCAGTCCAACCGATCATATCTCAGGATGCTGAATACAGAATGTTTGCAGGCACTCCCAGAAAATAGCTAAGGAGGACATTTTTATTCTTCCTCTTTTCATGTCATTGGTACTTCCTCTCTATATGGATCACTGAAGTGGAACATTTTATGATTCATGTTTGAGTATGGGAAGCAGGGGGTGTGACCTCTTATTGTTACACTTCAGTCTGTTTTACCACATTTTTTTGCATATGAGGTTCAAGCTCCACAACTCACCAGTGTTTTTACTTTCCTTGTCATTCTCTTCAAGTGGATCTTTAATCCACTGAGGACTTTCTGGAGAAAGTAGGCTATGGTTTTGGTCAGCATTTTCATAGTTTTGGATTCCTAGGCCATGCTACATCTAATAGAGTTTCATTGTTTATATTATCTGGCATATTGAGACCAAAACAAAACAACAAAGAAGCCTCTAAATATTGTTAGAGTATTGAAAACTTGAAAAACATTTGAAAATTTTTGTGTGCTAATGTCTAATGTAAAATTAAGTTCATAGAACAATGATTAAAATAAGTGATATTTATAAAATATGAACCAAATTCCTAAATGTGTGGGGTTTTTTTCTTCCTCAAATTTTTTTTTATTTGTTTGTTTGTTTATCTGGAGGTGATCTCCCTTTGCAATAAGAGTAAAATTTCTAAGATGGTCTGTAAATATTTTAAATATAGAGTCCTCATATTTTTAGGTTAAGAGTGCAAACCCTGGGGGCAACTACTTGTATTTTAATCCTGACCAATCAGTTTTCTAACTGTCCTGCCTTGGTCCAGTCACTTACCTATATGACTCAGTTTTCATATATTTGATATGGAAATAATTAAAATATCTACCTTTTAGAGCTGTGAGAATTAAATACTTTTTTAAATGTGCCAAATATACCAAATGTTCTCTAAATGCCACAAAAAAATAAGACTAGAATCAGGAATGAAAACAGTAGATATAAGATGAGATGAGGCAAGAAACAATGTCTTAGTTGTCATAGTTGTTGCACATTGGAAATAAAATCTATTCATTTAAAATATTTATATTTTTAGGTATATGGGCTCACCTACCCTAGTAGACCACGCCCCATGACTTTCATGGAAAGCATTATTCATATGAGTATTTTCCAGTAGTGAGTATTCTCAATGTTTTAAAATCTCTTAGAACTTATTTCCAAAGTCACAGTGCAAATCTATGCACACTAAATCCTTCCACTTACATGAATGGCCAGCTAGTTCCTAGGTGAGTAAAAAAATAATTGAATTATTTCATTCTTAAAGGGAAGAAACAATTTATGCTTATATTGTAATTATAGTTTAAGCATTACAAAATGTAGCATGATTACTCTAGAAAAATGTTACACAACAGTAATACTGAATGTAATCTTTTATTTTATTATTCTTATTTTTTTTGGCAGGGTCTCATTCTGTTACCCAGGCTGGAGCACAGTGGTAGTCACAGCTCACTGCACCCTTGACCTCCCAGGCTCAAGCAATCCTCCCACCTCAGTCGTCAGAGTAGCTGGGACTAAAAGCATGAGCCATCATACCTGGGCAGTGAATGTAATATTTTATATGCATCAATTGCCATATAACTAAAGTTTAACTTTTTAAGCAAAGCTGTTTACTCTGACAGTAGCCATATTTACACCAGTGATTCCCTAAACTGAGTATCCTAGCCATGGGGTTCTAATATGTTTTCCAGTAAAACAAAACAAAACAAAATGAAAATTAGTTTTCAATCTATCAAGCATCAATTTTGCTGTTGTCAACAGGTATGCCTCTTCTTACCCTTTATAAGACACTATTTTTATTATGTTGTGTATGAAACCTGGTAACTGTATTCAAGTGTTTAACTCTTGCTTATGGGCTTTTAAACATATAATTCAACTTTTAAAAGAATCTGAGATTTCTGTCCAGTTTACTAACTAAGTCTGGATAGTCCACATTGTCAAATTAATGGAATAGAAATGTGTCACATCATAAAATCTAGAACTGTTGGAATAAACTTTGCCAATATTACTTTAAAAAAAAACAAACAAACATGTCTTTTGTATATTGACAAATAGAATTGTTTTTGCCTTCTAATTTTAAAATGTGCAGGTGTTATTTCACCAAGTAACTAAGCCTTTTTTCCCCAAATACATCTTAATAAGTACTTTTAATTAAAATGAGTTCTTCTAATAATGATTCCTAAGACGTCCAAGTGTGATTTAAAGAGAGGGCTCTGCAAATATCAAATATATAATTATTTTGAATTAATTTTATGGATTGCAAGGTGCCAAATAAAGGAGGTGATGATCAATGATAATATAAGCCCCAAATCACCTGGAAATAATTGTAAGTTCAATATATTTTATATTAACAATTTTTGTGGAAAGCTATTAATTAAAATTTATATATACTATGAATTGTGTCTTCCTGCTTCTGCATCTCATTTACTTATCTAGTTGAATAAGAAGGCAGAGGGTGTTCTTTGTATGCACCTCCCAACACTCCCACTCCCAAAATGAGAGATTGAGAATATATTTCACTGTAGATGCACGTGAAGCTATTGCATTTCAAAATGAGACCACAGCATGAGAAAGCAAAGACATTTTTGTGCTCTCTATGCTGAAGTTTTGTGTTCACAAAAACATAGGAAGAATTATTTTTTCATTTTTCATTTTTTATTTTATTTAATTTTTTTTTTTTTTAAATTTTTGGGATGGAATCCCATTCTGTCACCCAGGCTGAGGTGCAGTGACTCGATCTCGGCTCGCTGCAACCTCCGCCTCCTGGGTTCAAGTGATTCTCTTGACTGAGTCTCCTGAGTAGCTTGGGGTTACAATGCCTGCGACTACGCCCAGATAATTTTTGTATTTTTAGTAGAGATAGGGTTTCACCATGTTGACCTGGCTGGTCTCAAACTCCTGACCTCAGGTGATCTGCCCTCCTTGGCCTCCCAAAGTGCTGAGATTACAGGCATAAGCCACTGTGCCCAGTCCATAGGTAGAATATTTTATAAAATGTTCATTTTTCTATAATAAACCACATATTTAATATTTAAAAAATCTGTTCAACTTCCAATCTTATTAATTTTCTTAAATTAAGAGTTTGCTTGGCATATTTTCAATTTTTAATATGTAGCTCTGGGGTACTATAAGTTGGTTATATTGGAACATATTCCTCAAATAATAAAAATATTTGTAGGCAATAGGAAATTATGTAGTGTTTTGATTTTCATGTTTAACGTTTTTTTTTTTTTTTGACAAACCAACAATAATTCAGGCTTAATTTATTTTCTTATTTGACTATTACCTAACAGACTTTATATTACTTCTTACAGTATTTCTAAAATAACAATGATATTGATACTCACTTATAGTTTATCTTTCTCCCTCTTTCTCATGCATACACACACACACAGATACACACACACACACACACACACATAAAAGTTATCCTGAGGAACTTTAACTCATATATAATCGTATTTGTTATCTTTTAAACATTGTTTCAAAGTCAATAATTTAAATTAATGCTTTACTTTTACTACTTAATCTTAAAGTCTTTTTTTTTTTTTTTTTTTTTTTTTTTTTGAGACGGAGTCTCGCTCTGTCGCCCAGGCTGGAGTGCAGTGGCCGGATCTCAGCTCACTGCAAGCTCCGCCTCCCGGGTTCACGCCATTCTCCGGCCTCAGCCTCCCGAGTAGCTGGGACTACAGGCGCCCGCCACCTCACCCGGCTAGTTTTTTGTATTTCTTAATAGAGACGGGGTTTCACCTTGTTAACCAGGATGGTTTCGATCTCCTGACCTCGTGATCCGCCCGTCTCGGCCTCCCAAAGTGCTGGGATTACAGGCTTGAGCCACCGCGCCCGGCCTTAAAGTCTTAATACCTGTACTTTTACGTATTTTACTCCAGAAAATTTATAGGCATAATAATTAAGAAACTGGCTAAATTTATAATAACAAAGTAAAATATAGTCTAAATGAACTCTCTTTATAGGGCCACCTCTCTTGGAAATTTATTCTTAAGACTAATGTACAGGCAGGCACAGTGGTTCATGCCTGTAATCCCAACATTTGGGAGGCTGTAGTGGGAGAATCACTTGAGGCCAGGAGTTCATGACCAGCCTGGGCAGTATGGCAAGACTCCACTTCTACAAAACATTAAAAAATATAGCTGGGTGTGGTGGCACACACCTGTAGTTCTTACTACTCAGAAGGCTGAGGCAGAAGGAGCCCAGGAGGTGGAAGCTGCAGTGACCCATGATTGTGCCACTGCATTCCAGCATGGGCGACAGGGCAAAACTCTGTCAAAAGCAAACAAACACCTAGTGTAACATTACACACTCATCAGAATATCTAAAAGTTAAAAGAATGTCTAGTAATGGTGCAGATGTGGAACAACTGGATATTTCACACCTTTCTGGTAGGAATGCCATGACTCTGACCCCTAGTCAAGGTATAAAAACACCATTTAATGCTATAGCTTTATAAACATGTGTCTGAGGAGTTTTGAGGTGGTTTGTACTGGATTGTAGGTATTATTTATTGATATCTTACTTTGGTCATTAGTCAGTAGTTTAATAGATTTAGTTTTACTAAGTTTCTTTTTAACTTTGGAATAATTACTACTTGGCCATGCTGTAGTATATAAAATATAAGGGTTAGTTTTGATTTCTTTAGGTACTTCAGCATGACATGACAGGAGTTGTAGGGCCTATAAAATAACTTGCACACTGAGCCTGAGACTTGTTATTCATTTAATTTCACATCATTTAACCTTTTATGAGTTTGCAAGAGTAGAGTTATCCTACATCTGCACTGGCACAGCTCTATGTTTTTCTGCAGGGAAGCTGAGAATTCTGCTACTGACCATTAGTAAAGGAAAGAATGAGCTGTGCTAGCTAATGATATATAACCTGTTGTTTAAAATTCAAAACTCTCATGTGGCACATGGTACTAACTTGCCTCTCTTGTTTAGAGAAACAGACATTAATCATTTGCTCCTGGCTTAATAGAGAAAAAGCCTTGCTTTAGCCAAGTGACTAGTGGGATAAAAAACCCCTCAGTAAACTCGTATAGGGGCTCTCCTGTCACTGAAAAATATTGCACATACCTTGGTGGTTCATAATCTAAAATCAAAATATTTCCTGCGAGATGGAGAAAGGAGGTTAGAGGACTATATGTGGATGATTTTGGACTTCTCTGCTATTGCCTGTGTTTTCTTTTCCTTGTTGTTCCATATCCTTTACATTTATTAAGGCCTTCCTTGCATGAGTATGCCATGTGCAGTCTAGTCTTTCCACTGATGTAACCCAGTGATATTATTGCAATGATTATTCCCACGCAGAATTTGTCTTCACTTCCTGAATTTTTGTCCTTTAGGTTCTTGTTTATATTTTTATCCTCAATAGTATTTACTGGTTTAATTTTCCAATTTTCCATCATTAACATTAATATTGACTCTGATAGCCTATAGAATATTGCCATGTTCAAGGATCCTGGAGGCAGGAGAAGAGAGTATAGCATAGTCTTGGGTAAGTTTTTGACTTTTATTTTTAACTTGATACATACGGCTATTTTTAAAGATGTTATGCTACATTTGCCACTGCAAGTACCCATTGCCTTAAAATTGCAAGAATTTGGCAAAATATAAACTAAGGGCTCACACACTACCTTCTTGTAGGTAATATATAGTAACCTACAAATTAAGAGCCATGCTTTAATTACAGTTTAGTTTCCAAACATAAGGGAATAAGAATAGGAAATTTAAATGAATGAATGATTTTTTTCACTATTATGTTTTTTATAAGAAAGATTTTATTATTTTTTTAAATTGATGTATAAGTTACAAATAAAAATTACATATCCTGTCATATTTGGCAATAGGAATCAACCTTGAGGGCGTTATACTAAGTAAAATAAATCAGGTATTAAATGATTAATCTTAATATCTAAATTTAAAAGCAAAAATAATTTGTTAGTTATCCCTCCATTAGGGGTATGCGTGTTACACTTAACTGATATTCCTGTTCTTGAGTTAGGGCCTCTTTCCACTATCCAAGGAAAGCTAGGAAATACCGCTCTCATATGTTTCTTAGATTCCTTTTATAATCTTTTTTCTTTTTCCATTTCAGTTGAACATCTTATTTTGGTGTCAATTTTTTTTTCAAATAATTTCAAATAACTTGCATTCAGGGTATATAGGTAAATAATTATTTCATTTATTTTAGTGTTACGTAACATTATATTGACCCATTAACTACTGATTTTAGTTTTTCACTAAAAAAAAATTCTTACATTTTTAACTTCCAATTTCTTGAAGCAGACAATAATAATGAAAGTGTATTTCTCTATGTATGGAAGGTTTTAGGTAGCTAGGACTATTAAAATGAATGTAGATGCATAGGTTTTATGAAATATTTTTCCTTTAAGCCAATAGAAAATATTGGTTATACTAAGAGAATAGATCAGGAAAGAAGCTTTTTGTAAAATTAGTCCAAAGGTAAAACTATTTATGGGGCCAGGTGCGGTGGCTCACGCCTATAATCCTAGCACTTTGGGAGGCCGAGGTGGGTGAATCATGAGGTCAGGAGATTGAGACCATCCCGGCTAACACAGTGAAACCCCGTCTCTACTAAAAATACAAAAAAATCAGCCGGGCATGATGGTGGGCGCCTGTAGTCCCAGCTACTCGGGAGACTGAGGCAGGAGAATGGCGTGAACCCGGGAGGAGGAGTTTGCAGTAAGCTGAGCTCGCGCCACTGCACTCCAGCCTGGGTGACAGAGCAAGACTCTGCCTCAAAACAAAACAAAACAGAACAAAACAAAGCAAAACAAAACTATTTATGAAAACAGGACAAAATATTTATATTCAAAAGATCATAGCTATGGCATTAACAATCATTTCTTTCAACATGTTCTATTTTAAATCATCTCTTGAGCTCTTTACAAATATTATTTTTCAACCTCTCCTTTTACATTAAAAGCTTGGAGTTTTTTAAATTATCTCAACTGCTTTTAATTAACTCATCAAGCTGAAGCTAATACATCACTTTGCTTGTTGGCTATTTAAAAAGTGAGTTGACTTTATACATAAATTCTATAAAATGCTATTACTCAACAATTGTGGACAAACAGCTTCCTTGAGAAAGATTTCCTTTAAATCTGTAGGTGCCCAGAGAACACTTTAACAAATATAAAATGTATTTCAGTCTAACACATTTCTAAAATTTTACTACTTTTTCTTTTTCTCCCTGGAAGCATGAGTCACAGATTTGGTAGGATATAAAAAGGTAAAAAATTAAGTGCATAATCCAGGGTTACTGAAAGAAGTCTTGAGTTTTTCTTTTTAAAAGACATTCATTCTATATAAACACGGGTATTCAAAATACAGTCAAGTCTCAAATAATTCCCATCTAAAAATATGTACTGTGTGTGTGGGAAGGGGTGGGAGGTTATAGAGGGTGGATGTGGATGTGGTTGAGTTACCATCAGTTGAACAGTTTTTAAGTAAATGTTTAAAAACATGTGGTAGACCTCTTGGTACATCAAATAATTTTAGAAAACATATTGATAGATCATTAAGTAATATTAAATGTAAGTTACACTGTAAAGAGTTACAAAGAATTGGGCTGGGTGCAGTGGCTCTCGCCTGTAATCAGAGCACTTTCTGAGGCTGAGGAGGGTGGATCACCTGAGGTCAGGAGTTCAAGACCAGCCTGGCCAACATGGTGAAACCGTCTCTACCAAAAATACAAAATTAGCCGGTTGTGGTGGCACGTGTCTGTAATCCCAGCTACATGGGAGGCTGAAGCAGGAGAATTGCTTGAACGCAGGAGTCAGAGGTTGTAGTGAGCCGAGATCATGCTATTGCACTCCAGCCTGGGCAAAAAGAGCGACTCCCTCTCAAAATAATAATAATAAATTATAAATAATTTATTTTCTTTTTAAATCTTTCTTAATTTTTCTGATTAAATCAAGGAAAAACAAGATTCTGTTAGCCCATCAAATGTAATTTTATAAAACTTGACAATTTCAATCCAAAAAAGACGAAAACTAATATTGGGTCAGAGTAAAATAGTATTTCTCATTGTGCTTACCTTTATAGCTGGAAAAAATTTGTTCTCATTTATGGTGGGATTAGAAAGTTTTTTTTTTAAATAAGTGTGTTTAAGTAAAAACATAAATCAATATAAACCAAATATTAAATATTTTATACTGTAGTTGTTGCTCACATAATATGTATCTTGAGAAGGCAATATGTATGTATGATACAAATTAAAGAAACCCAGGCCTGATCTGATTTATGTGCCACTGATAAGTTTGTGCCAATCCAATCAATACTGTAAATTCAAATGAATTTTACTGAATCACTTAAGCTGTTATGTTAATCACAACAGAGTTGACAATTGACTGAGAAATACATGCACAACCAAAGCTAGATAAAATTAACAATAAGGGACTTTTAAAAGAAGCAGTTATAAGTGATTAAGTCATGTTTCACCAAGAATCTTAAACTTGACTGCTAGGGATTAGAAGGATTTGGGTTGTTAGTGAAGAAATTTGAGAGAATGATCAGTTCAGTTCAAAGAAAACATAAGAATATACTTCAGAATCATGAGTAGCCTGTTGTGATTCAGAGTTTGGAGTTGTGTAGTGTGTAATACGCAATTAAACCATAAAGAAGAGTTAGGAATAACATTCTATTTCTAAGGATTTTTTACTTCAATTTATAATCCAGTCATCCTCAATCTATTCCTTTATGAGGGAGATTTTAGAAAATACTAATAGGTGGGCTCCATCTCACACCAAATAAACCAAAATTTGCAAGCTAAGGCCAAGGCATTATTGTTTTCTTTTTGTCATTGTTGCTTTGAAGCTCCCCAGACAATTTTACAAAGTGCAATCAGATTGTTCAACCACTGCTTTTAGGAACGAGCCACATTACAAACTTTTTACAAGGAATATAACAGAATTCAAAACTTACTGTTCATAGAAATATCTGTTTAATTAAACAATGAGTTTTTGGATTTTCAGAGAAAGTCTGAAGGAACATTATACAAATAAAAGTTGTAATTTGAGAAATTAATTATTATAGTCTAGGTAAGATATACTTATCTTTAAATTAGGATAGTAGAATAGAAAAAAGTAAAATGAAATGTTAAAACATGATGAAGGTTTAGGGGTGTAAGTTTACCAACTCAATATTTAGAGGACATAGTGCAAGTGGTTTTTATTTTGTTTTGTTTTTGTTTTGTGGAGATGATGAATTTGTGTCCATATCTAACACTTCCTATCATCCTTGACATGTTGACACACCCTTTTCTGAAAATGGACTGCTATTGAAATAGATGTCAATATGTAAACAAAGATTTTACCGCATACTGTGATTGGCTGTTTGGATTATTTGTGGCTATAAACAGAAAGCTAGCTCCCAAATTTAGTTTATGAGTTAAATTTTACCGCTGACTTTATTATCTCATTGATTCAAGCCATATAATTATTAGTACTAGGTCATTTTAAATGAAAAAGGAGATGATCTGATGTGAATTTTCACACCTAGTCTTACATATTTGTATTGAATTCATAGTATGATATTAAACATATGTATATAACTTTAATTCTGGGATACATGTGCAGAATGTGCAGGTTTGTTTCATAGGTATACATGTATACATATGCCATGGCGGTTTGCTGCACCTATCAATTTCTCATTCAGGTTTTTTTGTTTTGTTTTGTGTGTTTTTTTTTTTTTTTTTTTTTTTTTTTTTTTTTTTTTTTTTAGCCAGAGTCTCGCTCTGCTGCCCAGGCTGGAGTGCAGTGGAACGATCTCGGCTCACTGCAAGCTCCACCTCCTGGTTTCACGCCATTCTCCTGCCTCCACACCTGGCTAACTTTTTGTATTTTTAGTAGAGATGGGGTTTCACCGTGTTAACCAAGATGGTCTCGATCTCCTGACCTCATGATCCTCCTGCCTCGGCCTCCCAAAGTGCTGAGATTACAGGTGTGAGCCACTGTGCCCGGCCTCATCTAGGTTTTAAGCCCCTCATGCATTAGGTATTTCTCTTAATGCTCTCCCTCCCCTTCCCCCCAACCCCCTGATAGGCCCTGGTGTGTGTTTCCCTCCCTGTGTCCATGTGTTCTCATTGTTCAACTCCCACTAATAAATAAGAACATGTGGTGTTTGGTTTTCTGTTCCTGTGTTAGTTTGCCGAGAATGATGGCTTCCTGCTTCATCCATGTTCCTGCAAAGGACATGATCTCATTCTTTCTTATGGCTTCATGGTATTCTATGTTGTGTGTGCAGCACATTCATTATCCAGTCTATCATTGATATGTATTTGGGTTGGTTCCAAGTCTTTGCCATTGTGAATAATGCTGCAATAAACATATGTGTGCATGTGTCTTTATAGTAGAATGATTTACAATCTTTTGTATATATACCCAGTAATAGGATTGCTGGGTCAAATGGTATTTCTGGTTCTATATTCTTGAGGAATTGCCACACTGTCTTCCACAATGGTTGAACTAATCTACATTCCCACCAGCAGTATAATAGCATTCCTCTTTCTCCATAGCCTTGCCAGCATCTATTGTTTCCTGACTTTTTAATAATCACCATTCTGACTGGTGTGAGATAGTATCTCATTGCGGTTTTGATTTGCATTTCTATAATGATCAGTCATAATGAAGTTTTTTAATATCTTTTTTGGCCACATAAGTGTCTTGAGAAGTGCCTATTCATATCCTTTGCCCAGTTTTTGATGAGGTTGTTTGTTTTTTTCTTGTAAATTTACTTAAGTTTCTAATTGACTCTGGATATTCAACCTTTGTCAGATGGGTAGGTTGTAAAAATGTTCTCCCATTCTGTAGATTGCCTGTTCACTCTGATGCTAGTTTCTTTTGTTGTGCAAAAGCTCTTTGGTTTGATGAGATCCTATTTGTCAATTTTGGCTTTTATTGTCATTGCTTTTGGCATTTTTGTCATGAAGTCTTTGCGCGTGCCTATGTCCTGAATGGTATTACCTAAATTTTTTTCTAGGGTTTTTATGGTTTTGGATTTTGTATTTAAGTATTTAATCCATCTGGAGTTAATTTTTGTATCAGGTGTAAGGGAGAGATGCAGTTTTAGTTTTCTTCTTATGGCTAGCCAGTTTTCCCAGGACCATTTATCAAACAGGGAATCCTTTCCCCATAGCTTGATTTTGTCAGGTTTGTCAAAGATAAGATGGTTGTAAATGTGAAGTCTCTATTCTGTTACATTGGTCTAAATGTATGTTTTGGTACCATGCTGTTTTCGTTACTATACCGTTGTAGTATAGCTTGAAGTAAGGTAGCATGATGCCTCCAGCTTTGTTCTTTGTGTTTAGGATTGTCTTGGCAGTATGGCCCAAATTACTTTGGGCAGTATGGCCATTTTCACAATATTGATTCTTTTTATCCATGAGCATGTAATAAATTTTCCATTTGTTTGCATTCTGTCTTATTTCCTTGAGCAGTACTTTGTAGTTCTCCTTGAAGAAGTCCTTCATGTCCCTCATAAGTTGTATTCGTAAGTATTTTATTCTCTTTGTAGCAATTGTGAATGGGAGTTCATTCATGATTTGGCTATTTGTCTATTGTTGGTGTAAAGGAATGCTTGTTATTTTTGCAGATTGATTTTTTTATCCTGAGAGTTTGCTGAAGTTGCTTGTCAGCTTAAGGAGTTTTTGGGCTGAGACGGTGGGGTTTTCTAAATATACACAATCAAGTCATCTGTAAACAGAGACAATTTGACTTCCTCTCTTCCTATTTGAATGCCCTTTATGCCTTTCTCTTGACTGATTGCCTGACCGAACTTCCAATACTATGTCCAATAGGAGTGATGAGAAGAGGGCATGCTTGTCTTGTGCCAGTTTTCAAAGGGAATGGTTCCAGCTTTTGTCCATTCAGTATAATATTGGCTGTGGGTTTGTCAAAAAAGCTCTTATTATTTTGAGATATATTCCATCAACACCTAGTTTATTGAGAGTTTTTAACATGAAGGGATGTTGAATTTTATCAAAGGCCTTTTCTGCATCTATTGAGATAATCATGTGGTTTTTGTCGGTTTTTTTCATGTGATGGATTGCATTTAATGATTTGCATCTCAGGGATGAAGCCGACTTGATCGTGGTGGATAAGTTTTTGGATGTGATGCTGGATTTGGTTTGCCAATATTTTATTAAGCATTTTTGCATCAATGTTCATCGGGGTATTGACCTGGAGTTTTCTCTTTTTGTTGTGTTTCTGCCAGGTTTTGGTATCAGGATGATGCTGGCCTCATAGAATGCATTGGGGAGGAGTCCCTCTTTTTCTAATGTTTGGAATAGTTTCAGAAGGAATGGTACTAGCTCCTTTTTGTACCTCTGGTAGAATTTGGCTATGAATCCATCTGGCCCTGGGCTTTTTTTTATTTGTTTGCTTGTTTGTTTATTTGTTTTGGTTGTCAGGCTATTAACTACTGCCTCAATTTCAGAACTTGTTATTGGTCTATTCAGAGATTCAACTTCTTCCTGGTTTAGTTTTGGGAGGGTACATGTGTCTTAGAGTTTATCCATTTCTTATAGATTTTCTAGTTTATTTACATGGAGGTTTTTATAGTATTTTCTCATGGTAGTTTGTATTTCTGTGGGATCAGTGGTGATATCCTCTTTTTTTTTAATTGTGTCTATTTGACTCTTTTTTCTTCTTTATTAGTCTAGCTAGAAGTCTATCTCTTTTGTTATTTTTTTCAAAAAATCAGCTGCTTGATTCACTGATTTTTTTGAAGGGATTTTCTTGTCTCTATCTCCTTCAGTTATGCTATGATCTTAATTACTTCTTGTCTGCTGGCTTTTATTTGGTTCCTCTTGCTTCTCTAGTTCTTTTAATTGTGATGTTAAGGTGTTGATTTGATTCCTTTCCAGCTTTCTGACGTGGGCATTTACTGCCACAAATTTCCCTCTTAACACTGCTTTAGCTGTTTCCCAGAGATTCTGGTATGGATGGAGGGGCCAAGATGGCAGAATAGAAACAGCTCCCGTCTGCAGCTCCCAGCGGGATCAATGCAGAAGGCACGAGATTTCTGCATTTCCGACTGAGGTACCCAGTTCATCTTCTAGGGACTGGTTTGGCAGTTTGGCAGTGGGTGCAACCCATGGAGAGTGAGCAGAAGCAGGGTGGGGCATTGGTTACCCTGGAAGTGCAAGGAGCGGGGCGGGGAGCACCTCCCTCCCCCAGCCAAGGGAAGTGGTGAGAGACTGCGCTACCGCCCTGGGTACTATGCTTTTTCCATGGATTTTTGCAATCCACAGTTCAGGAGATTCCCTCGTGAGCCTACACCACCAGGGCCCTGTGTTTCAAGCACAAAACTGGGCAGCTGTTTGGGCAGGCACTGAGCTATCTGCAGGAGTTTTGTTCATACCCTAGTGGCGCCTGGAACCCCAGTGAGACAGAACCGTGCACTGCCCTGGAAAGGGGGCTGAAGTCAGGGAGCCAAGTGGTCTCCCTCCGTGGGTCCCACTCCCACGGAGCCCAGCAAGTTAAGAAATTTTGGCTTGAAATTCTCACTACCAGCACAGCAGTCTGGAGTTGACCTGGGATGATGAAGCTTGGTGGGGAGAGGGACATCCACCATTACTGAGGCTTTCCTAGGCAGTTTTCCCCACAGTGCTAAGGAGACTGGGAGGTTTGGACCGAGCAGAATTCACCACTTGGCAGCAAAACGGCTATGGCCAGACTGCTTCTCTAGATTCCTCCTCGCTCTGCAGGGCATCTCTGAAGGAAATGCAACAGACCCAGTCGGGAGCTTACAGATAAAACTCTCATCTCTCTGGGACAGAGCACATGGGGTGAGGGGTGACTGCAGGCACAGCTTCAGCAGACTTAATCATTCCTGCCTGCCAGCTCTGAAGAGAGCAGTGGATCTTGATAAGAGAGATTCTCCCAGCACAGCACACCAGCTCTGCTACGGGACAAACTGCCTCCTCAAGTGGGTCCCTGACCTCGTGCCTCCTAACTGGGCGAGACCTCCCACACAGGAGAATTTCTGCTGGGTCAGGCTGGTGCCCCTCTGGGACAAAGCTTCCAGAGGAAGGAGTGGGCAATAATCTTTGCTGTTTTGCAGCCTCCACTGGTGATACTCAGGCAAACAGGGTCTGGAGTGGATCACCAGGAAACTGCAGCAGACCTGCAGAAGTGTTACCTGGCTGTTAGAAGAAAAACTAACAAACAGAAAGCAACAGCAGCAACAACAATGTCAATATAAAAGTTTATATTTTTATTTAATCATTTATTCTGGCATGTCTTAGATGTGAAAACTGTAAAGACAATAATATTCAAATTGAAAAATTGTGAGGATTAAAAATTAAAGTTGTTTGTAATCACTGATACATTTATACTCCTTGAAGATTAATATGATAGTAGGCATTTGGAATTCATTCAGATCAGAATCTTATAAAAGCAGGCACAGGTAAAGGTTTTGGATTAATTTAAAGAAATGAATAAAATGGCAAGTAAGAAATAGTTGTGTCAGCATTTTATTAAGATATATCAACTTCTAATATAGATGGAAGAAATAAATAAGAGTTTTGACTTAAAAAGGGGATATATTAACATTTGTTAATATTTGCATTCCCAGCCACAAATGTGGTGTTATAAAGAATAAACCACATGAATTTATTTACTTGGCGAAAACAAAAGAAAAAAAGTGTGTTTACTTTGAAATAAGCTATCCAACTGATTGTTATATAGCATTTTGTAGCACTAAAGAGTATAGGTAATTACCAGAAAAGGATAATTTACTTATCTATTTTCTTAATTTAGAAAATACAGTACATAGAATGTTATACTTAGTGACAGTTTCAATACTATATCATAGTACCTTAGTGTGACTTTTTTAAATAAAATAAACACACTATTTACTGTATCTTTTGAAATATGTAGTATAGAATACATTAAAAAAATTTAAATCTGATTTTTTACTGCTAAGATATTAAGCATATATATATGCTTTTTTTTTACAATTACTAATACAGAAAAATAAATGTCATTTAAAAACCTTCCTAGAATATTACATCTTGCTTTTATGTATCATTCATATATATTTCTATTTTCTAGGCATTTTATAAATAATTTAATAAGTATCCTTTTGGTGCCTATGACCAACTCCAATCCATTAGTAGAGTCATTTGCTGTTAAAGATCAAAACCCTAAAACAAAATTGTGGTGTTATCTAGGTCACTTGGTGAACACTAGTAATGCTCATTATTATGTGGAATTGCCCAGCTGTCAATTCCTATTTTTCTGTCTTTTAAAGCTTATGCAACTTGTGTTGCAAAGGCATCTTATAAAAATCCTGATTTAAGCTAAATACCTCATTGGACAGAAGTTTCAGAGGCATACACAGAATGACTGAAACATGAATAACGGTGTGGAAGAGATTTCTCTTTCAAATGATTGATGCATACACCACCCTCCTCCTAGCCTTTTCCTCTGACAGCAAATTCCCCCAAACCATAGGGAAATTATCAGTAATATAATATATGAATAAAATAGCTAGGGAGATAGATAAAGAGAGAAACAGAGGAGAGAGAGGAGGAGAGAAAAAGAGAGAGAATAGCACTTTAAGATAATATGCATGATTGATTCTCGATGAACAGAAACTATAGAATCTATGAACAATAAAATATTATTGAAGGAGCGAAGCTGCAAAAGTATGGGTATGAAAGAGAACGTCTGTAGAAAGTAGATGCACTACAAAGTGTGTTCTGTATCACAAAATGATGGTTAACAAAGCAGGAAAAATCAATATATTGAGAGTTTTGGTATTGTCATAGAGCTTTCAGGCAATTCATTTCCAAACAGTCACCATCATTTCTTTATTACTGGAAGGAAGAGTGAAAATTATGTCTTCCTATGAAAATAGACAGGTTAGGTTGGCAATAAAGGACAGTGCTCTTAGGTCACCAGTGATGCCTGAGGCGAACAGGGAACACTGGAGTCCAGAAGACAATTGCTGAGTTTGCTATCTTTAGCAACATAATGTCCTTGCCCATTGCGAAAAAATAGGTCAATATAGAGGCTAAAGTAGCGTGCTCAATTTAACAAAAGATACATTTAATTACCATCTTTACCTGCAGCTTCCTTCTTAATAATGCAAGAATATTTGAATGCCTTCTTAATAATGTAAGAATATTTGAACCCTTTAACTTTGATCTCCCTCTATCCTCTTTTCAAAGTTAGAGATGTCTAAATGTTTATTTGCACTCTTTATTTTTAATAAACTTTTAATTTTATAATAGTTTTAGATTTGCAGAAAAGTTGTGACAGTCACACAGACAGTTTCTACATACAGTTTCCCCTATTGTTAACAACTTACATTACCCTGGTACATTTATCATAACTAATGAGCAAATATTGATAAATTGTTATTAATTAAAGTCCATTACTTCAATTTCTTGGTTTTTGCTTAATGTCCTATTTCTGTTCCAGGATCCCAATAAATATACCCTATTATGTTAATCATCATTTTTCCTTAGGTAACTTTTGATTGTAACAGTTTCTCAGACTCTCTTTGTTTTAGATGACTTTGACAGTTTTGAGAAGTACTTATATGGGTATGGAAGTCTCCAAAATTAGATTTGCCTGTTCCCCCTTTCTGATATATCAATGTTTGCTCATTTTGACACTGTTTTTAGATAAATACGTAACTAGGATTGTTATATCTGTTGGAGAATTGACTCCTTTAAGATTATTTAACAGCTTACTTTATCCTTAACAAATTTATTTGTTCTGCTTTGTCTGAAATTATCATAGCTACTCTAGCTTTACTTCGATTAGTGTTAGCATGGTGTATCTTTTTCCATCCTCTTATTTTTAACTTATATATATTTATATTGAAGTGACTTTCTTGTGGGTGGATATAATTGAGGTTATTAGGCAGGGTTCTCCAGAGGAACAGAGCCAATAAAATCATGCATGATGTCATACAGTCATGCAGTCACACAGTCATACAGTCATACAATCATGCAGTTATACAGTCATGCAGTCATGCAGTCACACAGTCGTACAGTCATACAATCATGCAGTCCTACAGTCATGCAGTCATGCAGTCACACAGTCATAGTCATACAATCGTGCAGTCCCATACAGTCATGCAGTCATGCAGTCACACAGTCATATAGTCATGCAGTCATTCGGTCACACAGTCATGCAGTCATACAGTCATGCAGTCATGCAGTCACAGTCATACAGTCATACAGTCACACAGTCATATAGTCATGCAGTCCTGCAGTCACACAGTCATGCAGTCATACAGTCACACTGTCACACAGTCATATAATCATGCAGTCATGCAGTCACACAGTCATGCAGTCACACAGTCATGCAGTCACACAGTCATACAGTCATACATCATACATCATGCAGCCATGCAGTCACACAGTCATGCAGTCATTCAGTCATATAGTCATACAATCATGCATTCACACAGTCACATATTCACGCAGTCACACAGTCACACAGTCATACAGTCATACAATCATGCAGTCATACAGTCATACAGTCATGCAGTCACATAGTCATACAGTATACAGTCATGCAGCCATGCAGTCACACAGTCACACAGTCATACAGTCATGCAGTCATGTAGCCATGCAGTCACACAGTCATGCAGTCACACAGTCATATAGTCATACAATCATGCAGTCACACAGTCACACATTCACACAGTCACACAGTCATACAGTCACACAGTCATACAATCATGCAGTCATACAGTCATGCAGTCATGCAGTCATACATACAATCATACAGTCATGCAGCCATGCAGTCACACAGTCACACAGTCCTATAGTCATGCAGTCATGCAGCCATACAGTCATGCAGTCACACAGTCATACAGTCATACAGTCATGCAGCCATGCAGTCACACAGTCACACAGTCCTATAGTCATGCAGTCATGCAGTCATGCAGCCATGCAGTCATGCAGTCACACAGTCATTCAGTCATACAATCATGCAGTTATACAGTTATGCAGTCACACAGTCATACAATCATACAGTCATGCAGTCATAGAGTCATGCATCAGTTAATGACAGGGATAAGTTCTGAGCAGTGCATCAAATTTCATTGTTGTGCAAACATCATAGAATGCACTTTCACAAACCTAGAAGGCTATGTGTGTAGTTCTGCAAAACACAGTCATCAACACCACAATCCCAAATGCTGACGTCCTGGAAGATCAAAATTCCTAAAGATCAAAATCCCTAAAGTTTAAAATTTCTAATGTCTAAAATCCCAGAAATTATCCCAAAAATTTAAA
This sequence comes from Macaca thibetana thibetana, assembly GCF_024542745.1. Taxonomy (NCBI): domain Eukaryota; kingdom Metazoa; phylum Chordata; class Mammalia; order Primates; family Cercopithecidae; genus Macaca; species Macaca thibetana. Next base: position 57,506,746 of record NC_065589.1, read on the forward strand.
TCCAAAATGTACAAATCCTGAAAGCCAAATTCTACAGAAGGGATTACTGTGTTTTTTTGTTGTTGTATGCAGCATAGTTGCTTCATGTTAGTTGCATCCTGTTAGAGGAAACTAGTACCTTGTTACTGCCTTAATATCCATCTGGTAGATAATCCAAATGAATGAAATGGCCACAGGATAAGTCAATGACAAAAACTTCAGTTTAAAAATGTCATTTGTCTGCATTGGCATTCCTTCCGGATGATGACATTTCAAGAGATTTAAATGAATTAAAGCCATATTTGCTTGAAAAAGCCAGGAAATTAGTGACTGGTTCAAAAATAATTATGTGCTTGATAGAGTAAGAAGATACCAATGAAATGGTGTTGCTGTTCAATCACCAGTATTGTTTCCACCAAATTTGTGGTCTGTGTATGAGTACAGGTAGAATGGAATTCCACATACCCAAGCAACAGAAACATGTCACAGAAGATTGAAAAATGTAATAGGGAATGCTCATGTCGGTGTATATCAAATCATAGAAGGGTTTCAAAAAGAACAGCACCATATTCTTAGAAAATGAATGCTAACAAATTCTCTGAGGAGAGCCATGCTTTAAAAAGCAAAAGGCAATTACTCATTGTGATGCAAGACTGCAAAATAAAGTTAATGATTGTGAAAGTTGGCCAGCTCTCAGTGCGATTGCCTACAATTTCCCTGTAATAAAATCTGCTATGCTATGTATTTCATTTTTGCATCGTTTCCAGTATTGGAGGTATAAATTGTGTAAAGACTTCTGGAGAGTTCTAATTCATTTCATGTATTTTTTTCCCCACAGATTTGACTTAAAAAAAGTGCATTGTCACAGTGTTGACTTTGCTTGTGTGCATATGTAAAATTGTTGGAACTTCTTCAGTAAATGAAAATAAAGGTATGTGCATTCACATTTGTGAAAGATACAATTTTTTGAGATCTCAGCTTTTTGAACAAGTACATATGCAGTGGTGATCCATCATGGTTTTTGATTAATCTTTATAAAAGACTAAGTTTTTCCATCATGGTATTTCAGATAACCACAGTTATAAAGTTGGACGCACACAATTACTGACCATAGTAAAATGTGTTCACACATTTCACTTTTTGACCTATTTCTGTATATATGGTTACATCTGCTCATAATTCTTATACCCATATGACTATTAGTATACTTGAGTGTTTATGCTTGCAAATATATATATATATATATATTTTTACCAATTTCATTGTATAAAGTGGCCTATGAAGTGCTCTGTCATGTTTTTATGTTTCTCAAATCCCCTTCTAAAAATGTAAATAAGTGTCTTTGAAATAATTTTAAAATGTACTTTAGAATTATATTTTTGGGATTTTGAACTCTACAGATTGTGATATTTAGGATTTTAGACTTTTAGGGATTATGATCTTTTCAGATTTTCACATTCAGGATTATGTCACTCAGGATTGTATTTTTAGTGAGTATGGCCCAAACCCCGCTATATGGTGTAGCCTATTGCTCCTAGGTTACAAACCTGTACAGCAAGTTACAGTGCTAAATACTGTAGGCAATTGTAACACAGTGGTATTTGTATACCTAAATATATCTAAATACAGAAAGTAAGTAAAAATACAGCATTATAATCTTATGGGATCACAATACATGGCCATACTTTGTTACCAAAACATTGCTATGCTATATATGATTGTGTATATACATATATATGTGTGTGTATGAAAAGATTCATTATGAGAACTGGCTCATGCAATGATTATGGAGACTGAGAAGTTCTGTGATATGCCATGTACAAGCTGGAGAACCAGCAAAGCCAGTGACGTAATTTATTCCCAATGTGAGGGCCTGAGAACCAATAGTGCAAGTGTCCAAGAGCAGGAGAACATGAATGTCCCAACTCAAAACAGAGAGCATAAATTTGGCCTTTATTTGCCTTTTCTTCTATTTGAGACCTCAATAAATTGAATGATGCCATGCACATTGGTAACAGTGATCTTGTCTACCCAGTCTGCTGTTTCAAATGCTAATCTTTTTTTGAAACACCCTACAGACACAACCTGGAATAAAGTTTTACTAGTGATCTAATCATCCTTAAGCCCAGTCAAGCTAAGACGTAACATTAACCATTACATTGTGTCTTGATTTTTTAACTTTATCTTTTTATTTTAATTGATATTTTCACTGAATACACATTTTAAGTGATTATTGGTATAGTTGGAATAAAATATGTCATTTTCTGTTTGTTGCATCTGTTATTTGTTTCTTTCCACTCTTTTCTTGGCTTTCTCTAGTTTTAATTGAGCATTTTATATTATTCTGCTTCATTTCTAAGCATATGTCTCATTTATACTTCTTGTTACTTTTTTTTTTCAGGAATTGTCCCAGAGTTTACAATACTACTTTTAATAATTTAAATTCACCTTCAAATATCACTATGCCATTTCATATAATGCAGATACCTTTTTGCAAGTGTCTCTTACAGTTTTCTTGCTTTTTGTGTCCCCTTTTTCCAATTTTATATTTGTGTGTGTGTGTGTGTGTGTGTGTGTGTGTGTATGTTTGTAATCACATTTACCAGTCAGTACAAGAATCTTAAAAGAGAGTGTTCTGAATTTATCCCTGCTGCTCCTCATGACATTTTTTTTCATTAATTTCATGTAGCTGTCCTTTAGCTTAATTGACCCTTTCTTAGTGTTTCCATCATTCTGTCTACATTAACCATATGTATGTTTACTTGTTCCGTTAAAGACCAATATCTGTATCATGTCTGAGTCTGGTTCAGATGATTGATTCACCTTTTTATCTGTGTTTCTTCTTGCCCTTTGACATGCTTTATACTTTTTTTTAAGTTGGACATATATTAAGCAATAGCAATTGAGGAAAACAGGCCTTTAGTGTGAAGATTATGTTAGTATGGCTATGTGTTTGGCTCCGTTTAATGCTTGTTGTAGCTGTTAATACCAGACTTCAGATCCCTGTAGTGTACTTGTCTTTGGCTTCTTCTTGGCTTTGGAATTTTCCAATATAATACTCCCTCCTTATCCTTAGATTTGCTTTCTGCAACTTTAATGACCTATGGCCAACCAGGGTTTGAAAATAGGTGATTACAATCCAATAAGATATGTTGAGAAAGAGAGCGAGAATGACCATATTCACATAACTTTTAGTACTGTATACAGTTGACTCTTGAACACATGGGTTTGAACTGTGTGTGTCCACTTATAGGTAGACTTTTTGCAATGCATATATTGGATTAATTTTGAAGATTTGCAGCAATTTGAAGAAACTTACAGAGGAACTATGTAGCCTAAAATGTTAAAAAATTAAAAATTAGATGTATCATGAATGCATAAATTATAAGTAGCTACTAGTCTATCACTAACATAAAATACACAAATCTATTATAAAAAGTTAAACTAAAACTTATACACTTACAAAGCATGCATGGCACCATTCACAGCCAAGAGAAATGTAAACAAATGTACAGATGCAGTATTAAATCATAACTGCATAAAGTTATAGCATATACTATACTACTATAATAATTCTGTAGCCACCTCCTCCTGCTATTACGGTGAGCTCAAGTTTTGCAAGTATCCACTGAATATGTCATGTGAAGCTAATAATCTCTGTATGAGCATTTTACTTTTAGACATGTTTCTGTATGTATATGGTTACATCTGCTCATAACTGTTAAATGCATGTGACTATTAGTATACCCAAGTGTCCACGCTTGCAAAATTATGTATATTATTATTACCTATCTTAGTGTGTAAATTGGCCTATGAAGTGCTCTATCATGTTTTTATGTTTCTCAAATCCCCTTCTAAAAATGTAAATAAATGTCTTTAAAATAATTTCCCTCTTTAGTAAATTGCGTATCACAGTAACGGTAATGTCTCACGGTATTTATGCAAATTTATTATGTTTAGCACAATACTGTAAACCTTGAATAACACCATAGGACCTACACAAAGTGTCACTAGTAAGGATGGAAGTGCTCCCAAGAAGAATAGAAGATTCATGACATTACAAGGAAAAGTTGAATTGCTTTATGTGCACGTTAGATTGAGTTTTGCAACTATGGTTGCCCACCATTTCAAGATAAATGAATCTGGCATAAGGACCATTGTAAAGAAAGAAAAGGAAATTTGTGAAGCCGTCACTACAGCTATACCAGCAGGCATAAAACCTTGCACTTTTTGCTAAATACCTTTTTATCTTGTATTAAAAATACAGCTTTTGTGTGAGTGCAGGATTTTTATAGGAAAGGCATACATATAGACTCTAATATAATTTGACAGAAGCAAAGTCATTATTTTACAACTTAAGGAAAAAGAAAGGTGAACTAGCTAAAGCTGGATAATTTAATGCCAGTAAAGAATGGTTTGATAATTTTAAAAAGAGGTTTAGTTTTAAAATTATCAAGATAACAGGAGAAGCATATTCTGCTGACCAAGAGGCAGCAGAAAAGTTCCCAAACACTATTAGAAAAATCATTGAGGAGAAAGAATATCTGTCTGAATAGATTTTTAATGTAGATGAAAGTGCTCTATTCTTGGGAAAAAAAAATTATACCACAAAGGACATTTTTAGTAAGGAAGTGAAGCAAGCACTAGGATTTTAGGCAGGAAGGGGTAGGCTAACTCTGCAGTTTTATGCAAACGTAGTGGAGTTCATGATAAAGACTGCCCTCATCTATAAAACTTCAGACACCTGAGCATTGAAGGGAAAAGATAAACACCAGGTTACAGTCTTTCAGTTGTACAAGAAGAAGATCTGGACAATGAGAACTCATTTTCTGGTTTAGTTCGATCAATGCTTTATCCCTGAAATCAGGAAGGACCTTACCAGTAAGGGACTTCCTTTTAAAGTTATTTTGATAACAGACAATGCCCTTGGTTACCAAGAAACACATAAGTTTAACAATGAAAGCATTGAAGTGGTCTACTTGTCTCCAAAGACAACATGTCTAATTCAGCCTGTAGATCAGGAAGTCATAAGAACTTTTAAGGGTCATCATGCACAGTAGTCTATGTATAAGATTGTCAATGTTATGGAAGAGAATCTTGACACAGAGGGAATTATGAAAATCTTGATGGATTATATGATTGAAGATGCTATCATTATTTTAAAAAAAAAGTAGTGATAGTCATCGAGCCTGAAACAATGAATTTCTGCTGGAAAAAACAAAACAAAACAAAACAAAACACTGTGTTGAGATGTGTGGATGACTTCAAACGATTTATGACAGAGTCAGTCAAAGAAATCATGAAAGAGATTTTGGATACAGCAAAAGGGTTGAGGGGGTGGGTAACGGAGATACCTATAGGGAAGGGTTTCACTATATATAGTTTAGTGTGTACAGTGGCCTATGAAGTGCTCTGTCATGTTTTCATGTTTCTCAAATCCGCTTCTAAAAATGTAAATAAATGTCTTTAAAATAATTACCCTTTTTAGTAAATTGTGTATCACAGTAACAGTGATGTCTCACTGTCCCTATGCAAATTTGGCATGCATATATATATATATATATATATATATATATATGCACAGAGTTTATTAAGTGTTAACTCACATGATCACAAGGTCCTACAATAGGCCATCTGTAGGCTGAGAAACAAGGAGAGCCAGTCCGAGCTCCAAAACTGAAGAACTTAGAGTCCGATGTTCGAGGGCAGAAAGCATCCAGCATAGGAGAAAGATGTGGGCTAGAAGGCTGGGCCAGTCTCTCTTTTCACAATTTTCTGCCTGCTTATATTCTAGTTATGCTGACAGCTGCTTAGATTGTGCCCACCCAGATTAAAGTTGAGTCTGCCTTTCCCAGCCCACTGACTCAAATGTTATCCTTCTTTGGCAACACCTCACAGACACAGCAAGGATCAATATTTTGTATCCTTCAATACAATCTAGTTGACACTCAGTATTAACCATCACATCATCATAAAGGCCATATGTGATAAGCCCACAGTGAACATTGATAAGCAAAGAGCTTTCCCTCTAAGATCAGCCACAAGACAAGAATGATCATTCCTGCTACATCTATTCAATAGAGAATACTCTGGTAGTCCTAGCCAGAGTAATTTGGCAAGAAAAATAAATAAAAGAATTAACATTAAAATATTTGAAAGATGCACATTCTCTATAAAAAGCAGTATAGAGTAGTCACTTTTTATCCATGGGGGATACATTCCAAGACCTCCAATGGATGCCTGCAACCACAGATAATGCCAACATTATATATACTGTGTTTTGTTTTATATATATCCCTATGGTAAAGTTTAATTTATAAATTAGGCACAAGAGAAAATACTATTAATTAAAAGGAAATGTGTCATAAAAGTCTTTATCCTCATCACCTTCACATTGAGTAGGTTGGTGAGGAGGAGAAGGAAGAGGAAGGGTCGGCCTTGTCTCAGGGTGGCACAAAAAGAAGTTGAAGGGGAGGCTGGCAAGGCAAACACATTTATTGTGACTGTATGAAAATACATAGTAGTTTCTGTCTGACATTTTTGCTTTTTAATTTCTCTTAAAATGTTTCTATAGAGTAACAATCTTCTTCCACCATTTGTTTTGGTTTCAGTGCCCATATCATAGAACGACCCATGTCATAAAAGAAGTCAAAAGCAATCTTGAGTAACTAGAATAATTTTGCCAGATTGTCTAATGTCATTTTTTTTTTAACACTGCCTCTTCTATGTCTTCTTGCTAATGATCTGGCACTGGTTTGGAAGCATTCTTCTCCATATCTCCATTATGTTGTCTTCTGTTATATATGTGTGTATGTGTGTGTATATATGTATATATATCCATTCCATTAGTTCTGTCCCTCTGGAGAACCCTGACTAATACAGATTTTGGTACCAGGAGTGGTTCCAGAGGAATAGAATGTTAAGGATGGAGTTCTTTCATTGGTTTTGGGGTTTCTGGCGTTGGTTGCTTAATATGATTAGACTAAAAAATTTTAGGGACCCTACTTTTAATAGTATGGAAAACACTGGTAGTTCTTCGTGTGAACTGTTTAGAGAGTTATCCAAAATAAATGCATTTGACACTCCTGCTTCATCGCTCAGGAGAGGCAAGGATTTTAATGACCCTATACATAATACCTTTGACCATAAATGGAGAACCAAGGAACATAATGAAGCTGGTTTGTTGTTCCTGAGTTCAGTGGACAAAGTGATGAAAGAAAATGATGAACTCAGTGATTTCATCTCCCAGCTTCAGAAGTAGATACTGAGCCTGAAATCTAAGTTTGCCCTGAGTGACAGTCTTAACTCCTATAAAGAAAGCACTGAAATTGTGGGAAAAAAACACACACAAGCTATTTTTTTTTCTTTTTTGTTGAGACGGAGTTTCACTGTGTCACCCAGCCTGCAGTGCAGTGGTACGATCTTGGTTCATAGCAACCTCCGCCTCCCGGGCTCAAGTGATCCTCCTGCCTCAGCCTCCCAAGTAGCTGGGATTATAGGCGCACGCCACCACGCCTGGTTAATTTTTGTATTTTTAATAGAGATGGGGTTTCACCATGTTGGCCAGGCTGGTCTTGAACTCCTGACCTCAGGTAATCCACCCACCTTGGCTTCCCAAAGTTCTGGGATTACAGGCATGAGCCACTGCAAAAACTTTTATCATGCAAGTGACTGACCTGCAACAAAAGGTGCATGCACAGCTTCGCCAGGTGTCTACTGTTAAGGTGAGGGCATAGACTGGAAAAGAATGGGACCCTGCAGCTTGTAATGGGGACATGTGGGAGGATCCTGATAAAGCTGGGACACTGAGTTTGTAAACTCTGATGAAACTTTTTTACCAGAAGAAACAGCTTCCCCATCCCCAGTAGTGGCAACATCCCCTACCAGACCCATGCTGCCATCAGTCTTTCCACCCTTGTCTGAAGAGATAAACCCTGCGCTGCCCGAGGCAATGGTGATGGCCTCCCCTGATGCAGTTGTCAGGCAAGATAATGTTGATTCTCCTCAGAAGCCACTCCCAACATCCCTGTTTGCTTCTAGACCTATAACTAGACTGAAGTCCCTGGGGGCCCTAGAGGTGAGGTTGCGAGTGTGACCCATGAGGTGGTGTGCTACACTCAAAAAGAACTGCTTGTGTTTTTTAATTTACATAAACAGAAATCTGGGGAACAGGCATGGCAATGGAAATTAAGGGCGTGGGATAATGGTGAAAGGAACATAGAGTTGGGTCAGGCTGAATTTATTGATTTGGGCCCACTAAGTAGGGACTCTGCGTTTAATGTTGCAGCTCAGGGAGTTAAAAAAGGTTCCAATAGTTTATTTGCTTGGTTAGCTGAAATATGAATTAAAAAATGGCCCACTGTGAGCGAGCTAGAAATGGTTGCTCTCTCCCTTGGTTTAACATAGAGGAAGGGATCCAAAGGCTTAGGGAGATTGGGAAGGTGGATTAGTCACTTTAGACCTAATAATCCAAGCTGGGAGGGTCCAGAAGACACACACTTGACCAACGCCTTGTGAAATAGATTTGTGAGGGCAGCACCTGAATCTTTGAAGAGCCCTGTAATTGCTCTTCTCTGTGTGTCAGATCTGATGGTGGGGACCACAGTCAACCAACTACAAAGTTTAAATACAATGGGAATAATTGGATCCCAAGGTGGCAGGGGCCAAGTGGAGGCACTGAACAGTCAAAGGCAAGGTGGGCATAGCTACCATAATGAACAGCAGAGGCAAAGCAGCAATCAGAATAGTCTGATTCCTGTAGAGCTCTGGTATTGGCTAATTAACCATGGTGTTCTTAAGTGTGAAACTAATAGGAAATCTACTGCATTCCTAATTAATTTATACAAGCAGAAAATTTCTAGGTCAAATTGACAAAAGACTAATTTGATTATAAAAACAGAGAATCATGGCTATTCAGTCAATTTCCAGACTTGAGCTAGTTTAAAGACCCAGAACCCCTTGAATGAAGAGGAGGCCAGTGCCCCCGGAGGCAGGACCCCACTACACTACCGACAATTTATTCAGTGAATCTTTCTCCCATCCTCCCCCAAAGAGACCTCTAGCCTTTTACCAGGGTAACTGTGTACTGGGGAAAGGGAAATTATCAGACATTTGGGGGACTATTGGACACTGGCTCTGAGCTGACATTGATACCAGGGGACCCTAAACATCATTGTGGTCCTCCAGTTAAAGTAGAGGCTTATGGAGGTCAGGTAATTAATGGAGTTTTAGCTCAGGTCTGACTTACAGTGGGTCCAGTGGGTCCCTAGGCTCATCCTGTAGTCATTTCCCCAGTGCCAGAATGCATAATTGTCACAGACATACTTAGCAGCTGGCAGAATCCCCACACTGGCTCCCTGACTGGTAGGGTGAGGGCTATTATGGTGGGAAAGGCCACATGGAAGTCATTAGAGCTGCATCTATCCGGAAAAATAGTAAATCCAAAACAATATCGTATCTCTTTAGGGATTGCAGAGATTGGTGCCACTCTAAGGAGGCAGGAGTGGTCTCCACTCCTGCCACTTCTCTCCCCCATTCTGCACCAATAGCTTCATGGGGGAGTTCCCTATGAACAGTTGACAGAGGAAGATAAGACTAGGGCCTTGTACACAGATGGTTCTGCACAATATTGTGGATCTATCAAGGACTTGAAAGACACAGGGTTGGTGATTCCCACTACATCCCTATTCAACCCTCCTATTTGACCTGTCAGAAGACTGATGTATTATGGAGAATGACAGTGGATTATCTTAAGCTTAACCAAGTGGTGACTGCAATTGAAGCTGCTCTACCAGATACGGTTTCATTGCTTAAGCAAATTAACACATCTCCTGGTATCTGGTATGCAGCCATTGACTTGGCAAATGCTTTTTTTCTCCATTCCTGTCCATAAGGCCCACCAGAAGCAATTTGCCCTCAACTGGCGAGGCCAGCAACATATCTTTACTGTCCTACCTCAGAGACATATCAACTCTCAGGCTTTGTGTCATAACCTTATTTGAAGACACCTTGATTGCTTTTTGCATCCACGAGATATCACCCTGGTTCATTATATTGATGAAATTATACTGATTGGGTCCCATGAGCAAGAATTAGCACACACACTGGACTTATTGGTGAGACATTTGTGTGTGAGAGAATGGGAAATAAATTCGACTAAAATTCAGGAACCTGGTACGTCACTGGAATTTCTACGTATCCAGTGGTGTGGAACCTGTTGAGATATTTCTTCTAAGATGAAGGATAAGTTGCTGTCAGTTTTGAGCGGGGTCCAGAACAGGAGAAGTCTCAGCAACAGGTCCAGGCTGCTGTGCAAGCTGCTCTACCATCTGGGTCATATGACCCAGCAGATTCAATTGTGCTTCAGGTGTCAGTGGCAGATAGAGATGCTGTTAGGGGCCTTTGTCAGGCCCCTAGTGGTGAATCACAGGGGAGGCCTCTAGGATTTTGGAACAAGGCCCTGCTATCTTCTGCAGATAATTACTCTCCTTTTGAGAGACAGCTCTTGGCCTGTTACTGGGCTCTGCTAGAAACTGAACATTTGACTATGGGTCATCAAGTCACTATGCGACCTGAACTGCCTTTTTCTGACCCATCTAACCATAAACTAGGTCATACACAGCAGCATTCCATCATCAAATGGAAGTGGTATATAAACGATTGGGCTCGAGCAGGTCCTTAAGGCACAAGTAAGTTACATGAGGAAGTGGCTCCACTCATGGTCTCCATTTCTGCCACTTTTGTCCCCAATTCTGCACCAGTAGTTTCATGGGGAGCTCCCTATGAACAGTTGACAGAGGAAGAGAAGGCAAGGGCCTTGAACACAGGTGGTTCTGCACAATATGCAGGCACCACCCCAAAGTGGACAGCTGCAGCACTACAGCCCCTTTCTAGGACATTCCTGAAGGCAGCAGTGAAGAGAAATCTTCCCAGTTGGCAGAACTTTGAGCAGTGCATCTGGTTGTGAACTTTTCATGGAAGGAGATTTGCCAGGAGCAGAGAACAACACTGAGCCCTCAACATGTCACCATTCCTCAGGGTGATCAGCCAGCTACCTGGTGGCAAGTTGATTATATTGGACATTTTCCATTTTGGAAAGGGCAGAGGTTTGTCCTCATGGGAATAGACACTTACTAGGGGTATTGGCTTGCCTATCCTGCATACAATACTTCTGCCAAGACTGCCATCCATGGACACATGGAATGCCTTATCCACTGTCATGGTATTCCACACAGCATTGCCTCTGACAAAGGCACTCACTTCATGGCTAAAGAAGTGCAGCAGTGGGCTCATGCTCATGGGATTCACTGGTCTTACCATGTTTCCCATAACCCTGAAGTGGCTGAATTGATAGAACAGTGGAATGGCCTCTTGGGGTCAGAATTACAATGCCAAGCAGGTGACAATTTTTTGCAGGGCTGGGATAAAGTTCTCCAGAAGGCCATGTATGTTATGAATCAGTGTCCAATATATAGTATTGTTTCTCCCATAGCCAGGATTCACGGGTCCAGCAATCAAGGGGTGGAAGTGGAAGTGGCACCACTCACCATCACCGCTATTTATCCATTAGCAAACTTTTTGCTTCCTGTTCCTGTGACATTATGTTCTGCTCGCCTAGGGGTCTTAGTTCCAGAGGGAGGAAGGCTGCCACCAGGAGACACAACAATGATTCCATTAAACTGGAAGTTGAGATTGCCACCTGGACACTTTGGGCTCCTCCACCTTTAAGTCAACGAGCCAAGAAGGGAGTTACAGTGTTGGTTGGGGTTATTGACTATCAAGATGAAATCAGTCTACTGCTCCACAACGGAGATAAGGAAGAGTATGCACGGAATACAGGAGATCTATTAGGGTATCTCTTAGTAATACCATGCCCTGTGGTTAAGGTCATTGTGAAACTACAACAGCCCAATCCAGGCAGGACTACAAATTACCCAGTCTCTTCAGGAATGAAGTTTTGGGTCACTCCATCAGGAAAAATACCACAACCTGCTGAAGGTGCTTGCTGAAGGCAAAGAGAATACAGAATGGGTAGTAGAAAAAGGTAGTTATCTACACCAGCTATGATTACACGACCAGCTACAGAAACAATGACTGTAACTGTCATTAGTATTTCTTCCTTCCTTTGTTAAAAACATGTTTGTGCATGTATACACTTGTACTAAGAAAATATTTTCATTTTATTTCTTTTCTCCTTTACCATGTGACGTAATATTTATTGACTTTACATCAGCATTTAAGTATTATTAACTTTATGTAATATTATTTGGGTTGGAGATTGGTGTGTTTCCAGTTGCACGAAAGACAGTTGTGTTATATTAGGGGTAATTATGACCTTATTATTGTCTTTATTTGAAGATTACATATGACTTCAGGAGAAGTGTATGGGTTCAAGTTGACAAGAGGTAGACTTGTAATAGTTAATATTGAGTGTCAATTTAATTGGAGTGAAGGATTCAAAGTATTTATCCTGGATGTATTTGTGAGGGTGTTGCCAAAGGAGAGTAACATTTGAGTCAGTAGGCTGGGAAAGGCAGACCCACCCTTAACTTGGGTGGGCACAATCTAATCAAATGCTAGCATGGCTAGAATATAAGCAGGCATGGTCTGAGTTAATACTTAATAAACTCCTCTATATATATGTATATTCCCATATATATTCTATATATATATATATATATATTCCATTAATTCTGTCTCTCTAGAGAACCCTAATACATATGGTAAGGTACCCTACTTCTATATCTAATATTTGGAGAATCTTTTATGAAAAAATGTTGAGTTTTGTTAAATGCTTTCTCTGCATCTGTTTAGACAATAATATGATTTTTACCCTTTTTTTGGTTAATAAGGTACATCTCATTTATTGATTTGTGTATGTTGATTCATCCTTTTGAAGTATATTGAATTCAGTTTACTATTATTTTCTTGATAATTTTTGCATCTATGTTCTTAAGGGATATTGGGCTATAATTTTGTTTTCTTATGTGCTTTTGTCTGGTTTTGGTATCAGTGTAATGATGGCATAGTAAAATGAGTTTGGAAGTGTTCTCTCTTCTTCGAAGTTTTTAAAGAGTTTGAGAAGGATTGGTGTTAATTCTCCTTTAAATGTTTTGTGGCCAGGCGCTGTGGCTCACACCTGTAATTCCAGCACTTTGGGAGGCCGAGGTGGGAGGATCACTTGAGATCAGGAGTTAGAGACCAGCTTGACCAACAGGGAGAAACCCCGTCTCTACTAAAAATGAAAAATTAGCTGGGCATGGTGGTGCATGCCTGTAATCCCAGCTACTCAGGAGATTGAGGCAGGAAAATAGCTTGAACTAGGAGATGGAGATTGTGGTGAACCAAGATGGCAGCATTGCACTCCAGCCTGGGCAACAAGACTGCAACTCCGTCTCAAAAAAAAAAAAAAAAAGTTCCATAAAATTTACCCATGAAGTTATCAAGGTCTGGTTTCTTTATTAATGGACTATTACTGATTCAATGTTCTTATTCATTAGTGGTTTGTTGAGACTTTTTATTTCTTCATGATTCAGTCTTAGTAGGTTGTATGTTTCTAAGAATTTCTCAATTTTTTTCTAGTTTATCAAATTTTTTGACATATACTTGTTCATATTTGATTTTTATGATTTTATTAACTTCTGTGGCATCAGTTGAAATGTATTCTTTTATTTCTAATTTTATTTATTTGAGACTTCCAATTTTCTTAAATAGTTTTGCAAAAGCTTGGTCAATTTTATTTTTTCATTAAAAATCCTTAGTTTAATTTTTTGTATTGTGTTTCTAGTCTTTATTTCATTTATTTTTCTTTTAATTTTGTATATTTCTTTCTGCTAACTTTTAGCTTAGTTTGTTCTTCTTTCTTCCAAGGTGCATATATATTTTTAATTTGTAATTGTTATATCTTCTCAATGAATTGATTCTTATATATATTTTTTGGTATTGTGACTATTTTTATTTAGAGTCTATTTTGTCTAATATGTTAATAGTTATAGCCATCTCTGCTCTCTTTTGTTTACCATTTTCATGGAATGTATTTTTTTCAATCCCTTCACTTTCAACCTGTGCGGTTCCTTAAAATCCAATATGAGTCTCTTATACACAGCATATAGTTGAGTATTGTTTTATTTGTTTATTCATTCTATCACTCTATGTCTTTCAAATGGAGATTTTCATCTATTTAAGTTTAAACTAATTATTAATAAGGAAGAACTTACTATTGCCATTTGTTCATTTTTTTTTCTTTTAGTTCTTTTGTTCCTCTTTTCCGGCTGTACTCCTTTTTTATTTTTTCTTTGTAGTGATACACTTGATTCTCTTCTATTTTTGTGTGTGTGTGTGTCTTTCACAGGAGTTTTATGTTTGTATGGTTACCATGAGGCTTACATAAAACATCTGACAGTTACAGTAGTCTATTATAAGCTGATATGATTTAATTTAAATTTTACGTACACTTTTACACACTTCATGTTATTTTTGTTAGTACTTTGAAGAAGGGCTGTGGACATTCAGTGTCCCACTTGCAATGTCATTCCCCCATGAGAAAAATCATGGGCTGAGGACCTTTCTCAGTATTGAGCTGCATCAACTGGGGGAAGTGAGAGATACAGGCAAAGTGAAAGTACTCTCACCTATTTCAATAAAGTTGTTCTTAGTTACAGGGTCTTTTATGGTGTTGAAACTTCTTAATGAGATTCTGGGATTTACATAAAGGCATTCCAATCTGTATATGGTTGTTAAATCTGTGTTTTGGTAAGGGGAGGAGGGCTGGGACTTTCTATTCTTCCATTTTACTGACATTCTCGAGTTCTTTCATTTTCTTCTTATATATACAACACTTTTTGTACTGGTATAGTTTTGGAGTATATCACTAAATGGGTTTTTCAGAAAAATCTGCAAATATAAGTGTATATTTCATATCAGAAAAGCTTAAGGTTATATGTTTTTTCTTTTTAACTTAAAAGCTTTTCAATTTTAATTTATCTAACACTCCCAGCAGTCTCAGTCAATACACATATTCAAACACATAATTTTTTCCAGTAATATGTGTAAATATTCACACTAAGTGAGACAAATAAAAACTACATAAAGCTTTCCCTCATTTGCTCCCAAGTGAAATGCCTAAAATCTTTGGAATTCATGAACTCGATCATTCAGAGCTTTTTGGGTTTGAAATTGTGGCTAATATACCTCATTACTTGATTACAGACATCTTTCTGAGTCAGGTACTACTAATAGATCTGAGAGCAAAAAGTTATCTCACAAGCATAATTAAAACACGAACGGTATAACTATTTGCTTACTGTTTGGCACAATTTCTCGATTTAGACTGAGTTCAGGCTAGTCTCTGTCATCTACTAATGGATGTTCAGAGACTTACTGAGTGTCTTACAAATAGTTATTTCTCACCAAAGGAACCTTGTGCTTACTCATTACTCTGTCTGAAAGTCTTGTGCCAATTCTTGATATGACCAATTCTTTTTCATCCTTTATATCTCTATTTAAATACTATTTTCTTCAAGAGTTGTTGTTATCCAATTATCCATGGTAGGGATATTCTTATATTATTTATCACAATATCATTATTTTTTCATAGTACTGAAAGCACCCCATAATTAATTGAACTATATATGCTATATGTGTGTGTGTGCATGTGTGTGTGTGCCTACGTTTTTTATAGATCCAATGAACTCTGCCTTCTGGTATTCATAACCTAGTATATTTCTCTCCTACATTAAATCTGGGCTGCCTGTATGAATTAAGCTAAATGATAAAATGAAGTGGAAGGGAGTTTATGCAAGCTGCAGCCCTAAACCTTAACTGAAAACTGCTTATTTTCTACTTAGGGAGTACTGATCTACCATATAAATGTCTGTCTATCCTGTTGAAAAGGCTTTGTAAATGAGTTCATAGGGCAGGGCCTTAATCCAATACGACCTTGGCTTTTTAAGAAGAGGAAGGGAGCTCTCTCTCTCCCCATGTAAGGACAGAACTAGAAAGTGGCCATTGGCAATCCAGGAAGAGAGCCCTCACCAGAACCACACCATGAGGGCACTCTGATGTTGAATTTTGAACTTCAAGGACTGTGAGAAAATAAATTTCTGGTGTTTAAGCACTGTCCCCTAACCCGTATCTGTGGTATTTCCGTATGGTAGTGCAAGCTGACTAATACAACAGCCCACTCAAGCCCTGAAGCAGATTGCTGTAGCACCAGCCGACATTGCATCAAAGAGAACAAATATTCAATTGTGTCCAAATAGCCTACACATTTGTTAAACATAATAGAATTTTTGTTTTTTAATGACACTGAATTTTGGAAGAATTTATTATACAACATTAGGTAACTAAAATATGCCATTTGTATAGCCCTTTTTTTTTTTTTGACAGAATCTTGCTCTGTCGTCAGGCTGGAGTGCAGTGGCACAATCTAGGCTCATTCTGCAACCTCTGCCTCCTGGGTTCCAGTGATTCTCATGCCCCAGCCCCCCAAGTAGCTGGGACTACAGGCGCGTGCCACCACACCCAGCTAATTATTTTTTTTATTTTTAGTAGAAAAGGGGTTTCACCATGTTGGCCAGGATAGTCTTGATCTCTTGACCTCATGATCTGCCTACCTGAGCCTCCCAAAGTGCTGGAATTACAGGAGTGAGCCACCCCACCTGGCTATCTACAATACTTTGCAAAAGTGTGTAACATGATAGGCACTCAAAAGCTGATTAAAAAAAAGGATGGACGAAGGAATATATAAACGTGTTCAAGATTATCAAAAAGTATGTTGAAGAGGCAGGGATAATTTCATGATTTAAAACAGGATTTCTCAAGATGGGTTTCAATGACAATATAAATAGTAAACACCTAACATTGAAAGATACTTTGTTTATAATTTGCATCACTCATTTGCATTCAAGACTTGGTAAATCTATGGGGGAGAAATTAAAGTATTTGCTAGAATTTTGTTTCCTTATCAAGACTCAGTGACATTTGTGAATGACAGTGAAATTCATTGCTAGTGCATTTGTATGCAAACATACAAGCATACAGACCTAGATAAAAACACATAGAAAATAAATAGCAGAATCACTGCATTTATTTGGTTAATAAAAGCAAAACTGGCTTCTGCCTCAATCTAGTTATTTCAGCTAAATTATTTTACTTGCTGAGGTAAATATGGTTTATTGCCACTTTGAAATAAATTATCTTCATATCTGTAAAATCATTCTTTCCAAATTAATTTAATTAGTGTAATACTAAAAGGTTTCAATTATCACAGTTGCTCCAGAAAAATCATATGTATATTTACAACAATTTAATCAGTTGTGATATTGCATTCTTTTACTTGAGAAAATTTCCTGTAAGTGCTCACAGATTGTTTTGCAATTAAATAAAGTGCATTTTGTAATGTGGTTTTCAAATATATATTTGCATTTTAATAAAATAGGTCAGATTCATTGGTCTTCTTTCATTGTTTGCTTTTTTCTGTATTTTTCAGTTACAACCTAAAATATAGGTTGACTTTCAAATTTGATTTGATTTAGAGGAAACATTTTAAGACAATTTATTTCATTTCCTATTTTCTGAATCAAAATAGTTGCAAAATAGGAACTGTACAAATAAATTATAACAAGGGTTTGGGTGCAGTGGCTCATATCTATAATCCTAGCACTTTGGAATGCCGAGGCAGGAGGACTGCTTGAGGCCAGGAGTTTGAGACCAGCCTGGGCAATGTAATGAGACCCAATCTCTACAAAAAGTTTTTTAAATTAGCAGGGCTTGGTGGCATATGCCCATAATCCCAGATATTTGGGAGGCTGGGGTAGAAGGTTTGATTGAGCCCATAAGATCGAGACTGCAGTGAGCTATGATTACATCCCTGCACTCAAGCTTGGGTACCAGAGTTGGACCCTGGCTCAAAAGAAAAAAAAATATTAAACCATATATTATATACAACACAATTTATTATTATATCATAAAAATAAACTTTTGTGTTCTCAATAGTAATCTCACTTTTCCCTATGTCAATGGATGCCTCTGACTATATACGGTAGGCCAAAACACTGAAGTAATGTTGGATACTTTCTTATATTGATTACTTATATTGACACTAATCTCCTTGTTTTGAAAAATACTTTGTTTATTTGAAATGTAACTCAATTATTATTAATTCTTTGATAAAAATATTTATTAAAAGAATATACATTACTATAGAAGCAAACTGAAGGGTATACAGTATATAACAGCCAATAAGTAGAGTTCTAGTATATGATTTACATTTATATATGTATACTTGTATGTATGTGTATTTATATACACACAAATTCATATATTATTATAAAATTCGCAAAATGTTTTGTGTAATGCATCTAACCTACCTTCCTAATGAATATCCCAAGAACAAACAGTAAAATATAAGCCAAGCACTGATTTCTTTTGTGTATACATTTCCATGTTGCCACAATAATAATTTCAAACATTTTTACATCGATAGATGCCTCTGACTGGAAAATACTTAATGTTAAGACCCATAAAAAGGTGGTAGGCATCATTATTTAATACTTCAAGATATTTTTCCTTCACACACTTTCAACTAGGCCAATATATTTCTTATTATAAACTAGGTTTAAACCAATGATAGAAGCCTCAAATCTACAAAAGTTAAATGTATGTGTTTTATAGATATCAATATTACTAAACCACTTAAATCTTGTTACACTCTTTTAAACAGACCAGGTAGGATCTCGAAAATAAAACATGGTCACTATGCAAATAATTATAATAATAATACATAAGATAGAAAGCAGAAAACATATAGGTCAATTTGTATGCCTACATGAATGCTCCCAGATACTTTAGAATTTTAGAAATATCTGTATGAAATTATAATTGGAGGTAAGTAATCATATAAACTATATCAAAAAACTTATTGTTGACTTTAAAAAATGGTATTAACAATAAAATTGCTTTAAGAAAAATAAAGCTATTAAGCTACTGATTTGGACAGGTAATTTAGTGTTAATGCTAGAGAGTTAAAATTTGAGAATTTATAATATTTTATTTTAGAACTTTTATTAAGACTGCTGTTAATAGAGAAAGAAATAAATCTGCTTATTTAGATGACAAAATAAAATATAAGTAGGCAATAAAGTGAGAACAGCTGCTTTTTTCTCCTATTATGCTCACGTTGTAGATGAATATGTCATCTTTTCTGCCCTCAAAGAGTTTTTCACTTACCACAGGAAGCAAAGCACACATTAAAAATTAGCACAGGGGGCTGGGCACGGTGGCTCACGCCTGTAATCCCAGCACTTTGGGAGGCCGAGGTGTGCGGATCATGAGGTCAGAAGATCAAGGCCATCCTGACTAAACACGGTGAAACCCCGTCTCTGCTAAAAATACAAAAAATTAGCCAGGCGTGGGGGCGGGCGCCTGTGGTCCCAGCTACTCCAGAGGCTGAGGCAGGAGAATGGCGTGAACCCGGGAGGCGGAGCTTGCAGTGAGCCGAGATTGCAGCACTGCACTCCAACCTGGGCGACAGAGGGAGAGTCCACCAAAAAAAAAAAAAAAAATTAGTACAGGGAAGTTGAATACTGTAACGGGTATGAGAGAGAGAGTGGACTCTTAGTCTGCTTACATCCACAAATAATGAGAATCACGTTTCCAAATTTAAGTACAGGCATTGTGCCTATGCAATTTTTTAATATTGTCGATTTTTAAATGATATCGTGCTAGGGACAGGTGAGGAACCTGGACTGTGGTAACCACACAAGCAGTCTAAAAGATATACTCACTTTTAATTTCTTATCCAATTATATGGTTGCTTTTGTAATTTCTAATTGGTCTATGGATGCGAAAGGATATAGAAGCATAAGGTTTTGATTTCTTCAAATAATACCAATTTCCGGAGCAAGATTGTTATTTATAAGTAATATAGGTGAAGTTTAATATATAATTTTGAAAAATTATATCATATTAATTAAATTATATCATATTAGGGAAGAGGTTAAAGATGGTAGTGGCCAAATGCTTCCAAAATTGATAAGGATGTGAAAAATTAGATTTCACAAGCATTAGACATATGGTCTTGATAAAAATAATAATATGGGATCCTTTTTGTTGTGGCAAAAAAGCTTGTTTAGTGGGGAAAGTTAAAAACATGGTATTTAATTTTTCATCAAGACTATCCGTGTAGCAAATGGGATGCATATGTTACATGGCAATAGCAGTAAGTAAATGTCAAAGTTTTGTATTAGTCCATTCTCATATTGCTATAAATAAATACTTGAGACTGGGTAATTTATAAAGGAAAGCCATCTAATTGGCCCATGGTTCTGCACACTATACAGGAAGCATGATGCCTGCATCTGCTTGGCTTTTGGGGAGGCCTCAGGAAATTTATAATCATGGCAGAAGGCAAAGGGGGAACTAGCACATCACATGGCTAGAGCAGGAGCAAGAGAGGCAGGCAGGTGCTACACATTTTAAATTTCCCAGATCTCATGAGAACTCACTCACTGTCACAAGGACAGTAATAAGGGGATGCTACCAAACTATGCATTAGAAATCTACTGTCATGACCCAATTACCTCCCACCCAGCTCCAACTTCAACTCTGGGGGTCACATTTCAATGTGAGATTTGGGCAGGGACACACATTCAAACGATATTAAGTTTATTGTAGTTGATGACAACCTATATGAAGACATGGCTTAAAAAATATAACTACCACAGAGTAGAGTATTGTGAGTAACTTGGAGAAGCTTTCAAGGTAATAATTACCACATTTTCAGATGATGAGATTCTAGAAGGGATGCAAATGCAAGAATCCATACGATATCCAGAGAAGGAAATTATAAGCTGAATTTATCAATATTGTATATAAAAGATACAAATATACAGACTACAACTTTATGATAAGTAGCATTTGACCTAACAGTAGATGAAGCTCAAAATCTAATGTAGCTAACAGAATAAAATTAAACAAAATTCTAAAAATAATAATATAAAAGTAACACAAGTGCATACAGAGGATTTAAATTTGCCAATATGTTGAAAGGAAAGAGAAAGTTCAGCCCTTGTTATATTTAAATGTTGTTTATGCTAATATTATACGAATCTATGAACTGGAGTACATTACAAAAACTATTCACTGAGAAACAGCTCATAAAACTTAACTTGCTTGTCCTGAAATTTTCATTAAATGTGACTTTTGTTCATTTTATTTTATATTTCAGATACAATTGAGAACTGATGGAGACAAGCCATCACTCCTTGTCATTCACAACTCAAAATAAGCGTACAATATTAAAGGACAAAATGAGGGCTTCCAGAGAAATATATGGTGATATACTTTTAACGTTATTAAAAATGTGTTTGTTACTATTCTATGAAGAAAAATTTCAGTCATTGATTTACCAAAGATTTGTATTTTTCTTAAAATAATTGTACAAATGTGCTCTTTAAGCAGCAAGGTCAAAGTAGGGAAAGAGATGTTTATATTCTATAATAAAAAATGAATAAGAAGCTTTCATATAGTGGTCAAAAATTTAGATACATTTGACTCGAAAACTAAAAATCATACAGACCTATTTATCTTATTGAAGAATGTAATAATAATATATTATACGGTTTATAGTTATAGTAGAGGCTAACTTACTAGCCAGATGACATAAGAAACACTGCCTAAATTTTAAAAAACAGTTGATACACGTTTCATTGAAATTAGTAAATTACATATATATATATATCCATTGCATTTTTCTTTATTCTCCGATTTCGGTGTCTAAACAATTACTTTCTATTTTATAAAATCCTTGCTACAATAAGTTTTATGATCTCATGTTGATCAAAATAGAGTTATGAAGAAAATCTGTTATATATATAAATGTGGTGAGCCTTTGTAAATTATTTGCATGCCTATTAACTTAAAAAGGACATCTTTCTATATCAAATATAATGTAAAATAATTTTATATACTTTATTGTTTAGTGGGAAAACACGGTTTGGTCATTTCTCTTTGTTACGTATTCTACTCTTCAACATAGCCATTTTGGATTTAATAAAGTTAAGGTTCAGAGAAGTAAAAATATTTTATATAATTTTTTTTTTTTTTGTGAGTATGCAGCATGGCAAAACTAAAAACCTGTTCACCTGATATTTGAGCAGCCACTTAAAAATATATACTGAAGTCCAATTAGAAGTGCCAACCCCTATTTTCTGAGACTGAGCACCCATTTATGCTTTTTAGCAATAAAGAATGCATTTGGATTCATAAGAGGAAGAGAACCAATAAGAGAGAGAGAGTGTGTGTGTTTGTTTCTCTGTGTGTGTGTAGTAGAGAGACAGAGAAAGAGATATTTAATTGAAAGAATTGGTTCACATGACTGTGAGGGCTGGCAAGTCCAAAATCTGCAAATCTGCAGGGCAGGACAGTAAGCTGGAGATTCAGGGTACCTCAGCCTTTTTCAGACTTTCAATAGATTGGATGAGATCCACAAACATTGTAGAGGTTAATCTGCTTTACTCAAAGCCTACTAATAAATGTTAAATGTATGTAAGTATACCATCACAGCAACATCCAGACTAACATTTGATCAAAGAATTGACCACAGCCTACTCAAGATGGCACATAAAATTAAGCATGATAGGCTGGGAGCAGTGGCTCACACCTGTAACCTTTGCACTTTGGGAGGCCAAGGTGGGTGGATCACGAGGTCAGGAGATCGAGACCATCCTGACTAACACAGTGAAACCTCATCTTTACTAAAAATACAAAAAACTAGCCAGGCGAGGTGGCGGGTGCCTGTAGTCCCAGCTACTCGGGAGGCTGTGGCAGGAGAATGGCGTGAACCCGGGAGGCGGAGCTTGCAGTGGGCCGAGATGGTGCCACTGCACTCCAGCCTGAGTGACAGAGCGAGACTCTGTCTCAAAAAAAAAAAAAAAAAAATTACGCATGATAAAGCAAAATCCATTTTACTTGAGAATAAAAGGTACTTATTACTGCTGGAGTATATTTGATTATTAAATTGGCTAACTAGTAAAGAAGGCAGTTCATTAAGTTAAAATAAAAGCAAGGCCTTTCACGAGGTTAGAGTCTAACCAACTTTGGGTTTTTCAGACTGTTTGAATCTGATATTTGACGTCTATAAAATTAAAAATGTGTTACTTAATAAACTATACTATATAGAATGTTGTAAAAATAACGATAGATAGCATGTGGAAAGAGAAATTGTTGACATACTTGTGGCAATTAATATCTATTGCTGTTATGTTTTAAAAAGCGGGGTTTTTTACAATATAAAAATTATTGAACTTCAAAGACCTATATTGTTGAGAGTAAATGAAATCATTTGTGTTTATTTTTATGAATTTTCTTCCAATTCATTGTAGTTATTTTATGACATTTCTATGCTGAGTATAGAAGTCCAAAACTTTTATCAAAAATCTGGTGGATAGTAAGACAGAGTTTATATTTCCTAAACATGTTTTTTGTTGTGCTTAGTTGATATCTAGTAAACATTATTTTTTGCTATTTTTAATTTATATCTAGTATGTTTCCATTATAAGAATATATGTTTAAATACTCTTTCCAGTAAATAATCCAGTATATGTGTTGGTATATATGTGTGCAAATATTTACATGTTTATTGAGGGATGTCTTTTGTCACTGCCGAAACTATATAAAAGAGTTTATAATATGCTACAAAATTCAAAGATTTTTTTTTGTTTGAATATATTAAATTATGGAATTACAGTAATCTTTCTTGTTTTCATTTGTCTCTGTATATCACTGCACTTAGAAGCCAGAGCAACAATTTTTTTAAATTCCTAATTTTATAAAAATTTATAAAAATTTCTAATTTTAAAAAATTCCTAATTTTTGTAAAGGAAACTAAGTGAGGAAATGAGCTCATTGGTTCAGTTAGAAGCATACATAC
The DNA here is from genome assembly GCF_024542745.1 of Macaca thibetana thibetana. Taxonomy (NCBI): domain Eukaryota; kingdom Metazoa; phylum Chordata; class Mammalia; order Primates; family Cercopithecidae; genus Macaca; species Macaca thibetana. The sequence goes on from NC_065589.1 coordinate 57,530,654, forward strand.
CTACCTAGAGAAAAACAGATGCTACCTTATACATGGTTGTAACAGCATAATTATAGATAGAGGGAAGGGATTGATGGCTGCCCTCCTTAAAGACAACCTACCACACATTCTTTTAAAGCACATGTACTGTGGATAGTTGTAAGTATGCCATAGATATTGATTAATTTAATCTTCTTGAAAACACTATGTGGCAATTATTTTATTCATGAGACAAGAATATATACCTACAGTAAAAATAGAAGTAATGTGGTAATTATGTATACCAGTCACTTTTCGACCGTCTCCCATCTTGAAATTGACTCCTCTGTGTCTAATTCTAGCACAATCCAAACATTAGTGTTGGTTATTAGAGAAAGAAAGAGAAAGAAACATATGAGGAAAGAGTCATGAAAGAAAAAATACATAGAGGCACTCATTTTTGAAATTTTATTTATAATTGTTCCGCAGCTTTTTACTCATAAGACAAAATACAATCTTGATTAATCTGATATTCATTAATTAAATGAATTGTTATTTCTTGTTTTATAATAACATTTCTCATTTTTGTCATAGGATTCTTTAACATTTCAAACCATGTGTTATCCAGGTTACTAACTGTAGAGGTGCCAAATACTAAATTTCCATGAAAGTTCATGATAAAGTAATGTAATTTTAAATACATTCCTGTAATTTTTAAAGCTCTCCTTATGTTGCCAACAATTAATTAGACAAAAACATTAAATAGGCTTAATTTGCAGCATATTCCAACTACTATAAACACTAGCATTCTACTAAGCAAGTAGAAAACATGATAGAGTTATAATTATAGACATTTTATTTTGCTTTAGAAAAAATCTAATTAATGTATTAAAATATGTCATGTTTAAAGTTCCATTTTGCACTTTATTAAATTTACCCGATCATCAATTAGAATATTCAGTTTTAAAGATGAAATTCACATATAATTTATTTTCTTTATTTCAACTTGCAATATGATAAAAAACAAAGTCTAAACTAAAATTGATTAATTTCACCATAATTTTACTCTATGCTGTTTTATATACTTTTACTTTCAAATCTTTTAATAATGACTTTTAAAATTATATTATGCAGGACATCTATTAAAGTTCTAGAATTGGACTGCTTGGGTGAGAGCTCTGTCACAGCTTACAATTTGATAGACTTAGCAAAAGTTCTTATTACTTTTTTTTAATCTTTTTTTTTTTCCAGTGACTGATGCCATGCATTAATTCATCATACAAATTTTTCATTGAGTGCCTTCAAAGTGGTAGATAAGAATCTGGCCACTGTGGAAACAGAGGTGAGCAAAAACAAAACATAGCTTATTTCCATGTGGCTGGGGAGGTCTCACAATCATGGCAGAAGGTGAAGGAGGAGCAAAGACACATCTTACAAGGAAGCAGGCAAGAGACCCGGCGAACTGCCCTACACAAAACCATCAAATCTTTTGAGACTTAGTCATTATCATGAGAACAGCACAGGAAAAACCCACCCTCATGATTCAATAACCTCCCACTGGGTCTCTCCCATGACATATGGGGATTATGGGCGCTACAGTTTTAGATGAAATTTGGGTGGGGATACAGAACCAAACCGTATCATCCTGCTCCTAGCCCCTCCTAAATCTCATGCCCTCACATTTCAAAACCAATCATGCCTTCCCAACAGTCCCTCAATGTCTTAACTCACTTCAGCATTAACTCAAAAGCCCACAGTCCAAAGTCTCATGTGAGACAAGCAAGTCCCTTCTACCTATGAGCCTGTAAACAAGTTAGTTACTTCCTAGAGAGAATGGAGGTAGACACTGGGTAAATACACCCATTCCCAATGGGAGAAATTGGACAAAATGAAGGAGCTACGGGCCCCACGCAAGTTCAAAATGCAGAAGGGCAGTCAAATCTTAAAGCTCCAAAATCATCAGCTTTGACTCCAGAGTCTCACTCTGTCGCCCAGGCTGGAGTGCAGTGGTGCAATCTCGGCTCACTACAACCTCTGCATCCTGGGTTCAAGTGATTCTCCTGACCCAGCCTCCTGAGTAGCTGGGACTAAAGGTGCACACCTCCACGCCCAGCTAATTTTCGTATTTTCAGTAGAGACGGGGTTTCACCATGTTGGCCAGATGATCTTGATATCTTGACCTTGTGATCCGCCCGCCTCGGCCTCCCAAAGTGCTGGGATTACAGGCATCAGTCACCGTGCCCAGCTAGTATTTACTTTTTTTTAATTAAAAACTACCACAAGAAGCTGAAAATGAAGCCCTGCTATGAGATGTACAAAAACAAAAGAAATGAAGTTTACGTTGATTTATTTTCATTTTACATTATTTGATAGTTATATACATAGATGTATATGTGCATATATGTCAATACATGGTTATGTATATATACACGTCTTTGATTCCAGTTCGTTTATTTTTTTGTTTCTTGATTTGTTTTAAATTGTTAGAGAAAAATAGTGTAATAGAAAAAAAAAGCTGAACAAGAATGAGCTTGAAGGATAATTGTGAGTAAAAGCAAAATAAAGACAAATTTGACTATTTTCTTCTCAGTCTTCAGTCGATGAGAGATTTAGTGTTAGTAGAAAGGTGGAAAGTGAATTTCAGGAGGAAAAAACATATCTCTAATTACTATAGCAATAAAAACAAGCTAGTTTTTTTTTGTGCATCACCAATTAAAATTCCCAAATATTAAACTTTATTCATTAGTTAATAAATTCACAAAGTAATAACATTTATCACTAAGTATAGGCTTATTACATTCTCTCCCAGAGTTGAGAAAATAATCTGTAGATTAATCTGAATGTGTCTATTTAATCATTTACTTAAATAGTATATATAGAAATACATGTTATAAATTTGTTATTGTTTTGCTTTATAATTTTTTTTTACTATACAAATCCTATACTTCTGATAAGTTTATAATTGTTGACAAGAGAGAAATAAATTGATAACATAAATTTGTTCTCTTTCATTTTTTTTCTGATTTTATTCTGGTATGTGCACTAGGGATCATGGTATATAGCTGTGTAGCCACTGAGTGACAAACTAACCTTGACCTACTTATAATGAAATGTTGTGTTGTCACTCAGGCTCAAGAAGTCATTAAAGCTTGACAGCATTGCCTCCTGTCAGCTTTTTCCAAATCCCTGTTGAACAAAATGTCTACCAGAATTATGACTTTGTTTCACTATTTTTTTCTTGAAGTGACATCTTAACTAATTAAAAGTAACCTGTTGGATTTCAGTTTTGGCCCTCTACAAGCTAAAGGTCAGCCTATTAAGGATTTTCTCATTGACAAGGCAGCTTTGCTTCTGATAGATATGTTTTCATAGCAAAATAGGGTAGAGGAAAAAGAAAAAAAAAACAGTTCATCATAGAATATGAACTTTGGCTTAGTATATATTTTTTTCCTAAGCTTATGGTTCCTAGTCAATAAGCCATTAAATGTGAAGGGAAAAGCAAATACAAACCATAACCCATAACATAAATTCAGAGAAAATTTTTAAAGTAATTATGCTTATAACACAGATTCTAAAATTGCATGCATTCATAATTACAATTGAAATACTATATTGCAAGCTTGACCTTGAGTCTAATTTTTAGAAGATATTTAGGTCTATAAACAAGGTTTACATATTGAAGACGAAAAGACAAGCCAAAAGGATGAAATGAATTTTTTAAAAGAGCAATTTAAGTAAATTTGGCTTTCTTAAGGATCAAAGGAGATGAAAGAGCTCACAGTGAGTGTATGGAAATCATAAGCTAAGCTGCAATTTTTATCCATTAGCTATTCTCATATTTTTAAACATAAAAGAACCTGAGTGAGAAACAATGGGCACTTTGAATTAGTTCCCCCAGTAGCACTTTCCAATGCTTTTTCTGAGGAACCTTCAAATTTAACTTAGTTTTACTTGCTATTGGCCTATAAATATAGCTAAATGTAACAAACAAAATAAAGAAAAACAAAGAAAAATCCATCAAAATTTTAAAATGTGTTCTTTTATGCAAGAGGAAATATGTAAAGCAGACTATATTAATGATTGGCAAATAAAAGCAATCCACAAAGTGAACTATTGTATGCCATATTTGATAAGAGATGAAGCCATCACTAAACAAAAATTAATTTAGATCCACAATTAAAGAAATAAATTATTTCTTTTAATTATGAATTTGCAATTATATTATGGCCTTGGAGAGAGTTGGCAATGTGATTCTAAATCCCCCCTAAATCTAATAATGAAAGGAAACATAGGTGATTGCCTACTGTGAATTTTATCTTTCAAACAGTCAAGATTGTTGAGAGGTCCTGAGAGTTCATGCTAGTTCTTCATCTTCATGTAATGTTTGTCTTATCCAACTGCACTACTAAGGTGAACTTTTCTAATAACTAAGTATGTGTCCAATGTCCCTTTGAAACTATTCCTATTTCAAGGGTAGGTCCTGTACTGTGCACAGGGAGATCAAAGATGACTAGTCCTAACTAAGATTAATGAGAACTGGTAGAATAAGTAATTTATAAAAGAATCCTTGGTTGTTCAGAGGAAAATTATGTGAAGGTACAGGATTGAAAGCAGGAAAACCAGTTAGGAGGATACAATTAGAAGACAGGAGGAAAAATCCACACTGGGAAAGAAAAGCACCGGTAAAAATGAGTAGGAGAAAGGTCAAGAAATTATTAACTGAATATGTTTTATAAGGTGAAAGGAAGGGAAAATGAAGAATCAACTAAAACCCCTAGATTTCAAGGTTGAGTATCTGCAAGGGTAGATGATCTTATCATTCACTGAGGTAAAATACTAAGGAGAAAAAAAAAAGTTCAAGATTTAAAATTACTGAATTCAGTTTTGAGTTTGCTGAATTTTCAGTCTTCAGAATTCCCAGGCAAAAATAAAACATTATGAAAAAGATAAGCCTATGAGGACACTGCCTGCATGCCATTGTATAAAGAGAAATTGTGTGGGAACACTAGTCTAAGTGCATTCTTGAGATGCAGAATTTTTGTAAGAAGTTGAAATTTATGATTCTAAGAAACTCAGGCTTTCAACATAGGCTTTGGGTAATATAGACACTTTAAAAATGTTAAGTCTTCCAATCCGTAAACACAGGATATATTCCTATTTATTCGTGTCTTTAATTTTTTTCATCAAAGTTTTATAGACTTCAGTGTACAAGTTTTTCACGTTCTTGGTTAACTTTGCTCATAAACGTTTTATTCTTTTGAATGCTATAGTAACTGGAAATGTTTAATCAGTTTATTTTTTGATGATTCACTGTTCGAGTATAAAAATACAACCGACTATTGTATGTTGATGTTTATATTCTGTAACTGTGTTGAATTCATTAGTTCCAAAAGCTTTTTTTTGAGTCTTTAGTGTTTGCTGCATGTGACATCGTATCATCTTCTACCACTGATAATTTTACATCTTCCTTTCCAATTTAGATGCCTTTTATTTTTTTTCTTGCATATTTGCCCTGACTAGGACTTCCAATACTATTTTGAGAAAAGTGGCCAGAGTATGCATCTCTGCCTTGATTCTGATATTAGAGAAAAAGTTTACCATTTTTACCACTGAGCATAATGCTAGCTGTGGGCTTGTGATATATGGCCTTCCTTGTTTTGAGATAAATTCCTTCTATACCTAGTTTCTTGAGAGTTTTGCCATAAACTGTACTATATTTGGTCAAATGCTTTTTTTGTATCTATTGAGATAATCATGCCATTTTTATCCTTCATTCTGTTCATGTGCTGAATCACATTAACTGGTCAATTAAATAGCCTTCAGATACTCTAATAAAGTATAAAGTATATAAAGAGAAAACTCCTAAAAGATCCACAAATAATACATAAAAATGAAAAAAACTAACATTGCTATTCATTGAAATTATAAAATAATTAAATATCGATTAATAGCACCCCAATTTTTTCTATAAAATCTGTTCATATAGCCAGTTTCTACATTCATTAATAAATGTGTTACTTTAATAGAAGCTAGAGGTATATTATGTTCACTAAAACTGTAAAAATAATACCTCATAAAAAAATGGGTCAACTGATTTTTTGAAAAGAGCATGATCAGACATACTTCATGTATATCGTTGCCAAATGTTATATTATTTTTAAATTACATTTTTAATCAAAATGCTGAATATATATCAGGTGTGCTAAGCAAATATTAGTTGATATTTTAAAGTGGAAATAGGCACTACTAAGTAAGTTAGAAATTAAAATTGCTGTTGGTTTTAACAAAGGAGGTGACAGTACTAGGGAAGCTGATAGTGTAACTCTCAATCCAAGGTTGAAAGCTTCAGGACTGAGGAAGCCACTAGGATAAGCCTTAGAGTCCAAAGGCTGGTGGTCATGGAGTTCTTCTGTCCAAGGTAACAGAAGTAAAGTCTGTCCCAACACTTGGAGAGAGATTAATTTGCCTTCTGTATTCATTGTATCTGGGCCCCTGGCTGATCTAATGCTGTTCCTCACCATTGAGGACAGGTGTTCCTCATCTAGTCCACTCAGACTCACACTAATCTGGAAACATCCTCAGAGATACACTCAAAATAATGCTTTACCAGATTTCTAGATATCTGATATGGTTTGGCTCTGTGCCCCCACCCAAATCTCATCTCAAATTCTAATCTCCATATTTCAAGGGAGGGATCTGGTGGAAGGCGATTGAATCATGGAAACAGATTTCCCCGATGCTGTTCTCATGAGATCTGATTGTTTAAAAGTGTGTGGCATTATCTCCCCTTGCTCTCTCTTTCTCCTCGCACCACACAGGATGTGCCTTGCTTCACCTTTGCCTTTTGCATGATTGTAAGTTTCCTGAGGCCTTCTCAGTCATGCCAAAATGAGTCAATTAAACCTATTTTCTTTATAAATTACCCAGTATCAGGTAGTTTTTTATAGCAGTGTGAAAATGTACTAATGTAGTGTTCTTTAATACAGTCAAATTAACACCTAATATTCAGTCCACAAGTCTATTCTTTGTCAACTCGGCACCCATATGTACTTCCTTAAACCTTACTTAATATCAAAATAAAGACAATAACAAGGTAAAAGTTATATCTAACACAATGAACTAATATGATGCAACCATCTTGCATACAACCAAAAACACACTAATCCATTTTTTAGAATTCAGCTTTAAGGGTTTCGGCATTTGAGATTTTAATCTTTTAGAATTGTGACTTACAGGATTTTAAAAGTTAGGGATAAGAGCTTCTGATCTTTTAGAATTTCAATATTTAGGATTATGGCATTTGGGATTGTTTCTTTTAGGATTATCATCCATATCACAGAGAAAGCTATATGTGCGGCGAAGAGGACGACTTAGGCAGAGGGAAGAACATATTTGAAAACTTGAAATGGGGAGTCACTTCTAAGATGGTCAAATAGGAACAGCTCCAGTCTTCAGTTCCCAGCGAGATCAAAGCAGAAGACGGATGATTCCTGCATTTCCAACTGAGCTCTGAAGACAGCACTGGTTCTCTCAGCGATTCCTCAGGGATCTAGAACTAGGGATACCATTTGACCCAGCCATGCCATTACTGGGTATATACCCAAAGGATTTTAAGTCATGCTACTATAAAGACACATGCACATGTATGTTTATTGTGGCACTATTCACAATTACAAAGACTTGGAACCAACTCAAATGTCCATAAATGATACAATGGACTAAGAAAATGTGGCACATATACACCATGGAATACTATGCAGCCATAAAAAAGGATGAGTTCAGGTCCTTTGCAGGGACATGGATGAAGCTGGAAACCATCATTCTCAGCAAACTATCACAAGGACAGAAAACCAAACACCACATGTTCTCACTCATAGGTGGGAGTTGAACAATGAGAGCACATGGACACAGGGCGGGAAATATCGTACACCGAGGCCTGTAAGGGGGTGAGGGGCTGGGGGAGGGATAGCATTAGGAGAAATACCTAATGTAAATGACTAGTTGATGGGTGCAGCAAACCAACATGGCACATGTATACCTACGTAACAAACCTGCACATTGTGCACATGTACCCTAGAAGTTAAAGTATAATGTAAAAAAAGACCATGAAATGGCATTATATATTTTGAAAATGATGTTATATATATCATGATTTATATATATATATTATATATGTGTGTGTGTGTGTGTGTATATATATATGTTTATGGTACAAGAAATGTAATAATCTATTATTCCAAAGAAATATTCGGTGTTTATACTTTGAAATAATTTACATTTTATATTAAGGAATTTGCACTTTTTATATTTATCCTTTCACCTATGGAAAGCCAGTAGTGGCATTATTGGCCACAGAGGAAATGGGAAAAATGAATAAATGATCAAATTTGCTTTTGTAAAAAGTTAACACTCCTGACAGTGTGAAAAATGAACATGTGTGTAAACAGATTTGTAGCAAAAGAGCAGTTAGCAAGTTACCAATGGGAAATGATATGAGAAAGAGCCAACATAAGGATTAGTGGGTTGGGAGGAAGAGAGGAAATAGTGGAAATATTTCTAAGGTATTAAATTTAAAGACTGAAAACTTATATGTTGATATCACTATGCCATATACTAAAAATGTTACTAAAGATGAAATGTATAACATAAAGTTAAAATAAATGTAAACATTTTTAAAAGAAGATAATATTAGGAGAATCCAGAGCAAGATGCCTAAATGGAATCCTCCAGCAATGATCCCTTCTGCAGGACCATTGAATTGAACAATTATGCAAACAAGGAAGCACCTTCGTAAGAACCAAAAATCAACTGATCAATCACAGTAGCTGCTTTGAACATTATATCAAGGAAAAAGCACTGAAGATGGTAGAAAACATAATCTTGAATTGCCAACAACACCCCTGCCCCAGTCACTGGCAGTGACCACATGGCACAGAGAGAGAATCTATGTGCTTGTAGTAGAGAGAGCACAGTGACTGTGGGACTTTGCATTCAAATGCAGTGCTCCCTTGTCACAGTGGAAAGCAACACAGGGAAGAGTTGGTGGTTTTCACAGAGAGACCATTTAGACCAGCCCTACACAGAGGAGAATCGTCTATCTTAGCAGTCAGAATCTGAGTTCCAGCTGACCCCACCACCATAAGCTAAAGTACTCCAGTGTCTTAAATAAACTTGAAAGGCAGTATAGGCCACAGGACTGCAACTCCTGGGCAAGTTCTGGTGCTCCGCTTGTTTAGAGCCAGTGATCTTGGGGTGTATGTGATCTCATGAGAAACCAGCTGGGCTGCTCAAGGGAGTGTTTGCATCACCCCTCCCACAACTCCAACTAGCACAGCTTGCAGCTCCAGGAGAGACTCCTTCCTTCCACTTGAGGAGAGAAAAGGGGAGAGTAAAAAGGTCTCTGTCTTGCAACTTGAATACCAGCTCAACCACAGTAGAAGAGAGCAAAAGACGAAGTCCCGAGTCCTGTGTTTCAGGCCTTAGCTCTCAGATGATACTTCTAGACACACCTTGGGCCAGAAGGGAACCCCCTACCTTGAAGGGAAAAACCTAGTCCTGGCAGGTTTCATCACCTGCTGACTAAAGATCCCTTGGACCTTAAATAAACGTCAGTGATTACCAGGCAATACTCATGGCTGGCCTTTGATGAGACCCAGTACCATGCTAGCTTCAAGTGTGACAGAGAGTATTGTCGGCTGCTCTGGCCATGGGAGAGACTCTTTCTGCTTGAGAAAAGGAGAAGATAGGCTAAAAAGGACTTTGTCTTGCAGCTTGGGTACAAACTCAGCCGCAGCAGGTTAGAGCACCAATCAGGCTCTTGGGGTTCCCACTTCTAGGCTTTGGCTCCTAGATGGCATTTATGGACCTGCCTTGGACCAGAGGGGAACCCACCCCTGAAAGGAGAGAAGCAGGCCTGACACCATTCACCACAAGCTGAATGAAAAGCCTTTGGGATTTGAGTGAACATTAGTGGTAGCCAGGCAGTACTCACCATGGGCCTGGGACAGTGACGGCCATGGGGAGAAACTCCTTCTACTTCAGGAAAGGAGAATAAATAATGGGAAAAACTGTCCTGCAGCTTGAGTGCCAGAACAAAACAGCTACAGTAGTATAGAGCATCAAGTAGATTCCTAAGGATTTTTACTCCAGGCCTTGGCTCTCAGATGGTATTTCTGGACCTGCTGTGGTCCTAAGGGGAGTTCACCACCATGAAGGGAAGGACATAGTCTAGCTGGTTTCACCACCTGCTGACCGAAGAGCTCTTGTACCTTAGGTGAACATTGGCTGTAAACAAGCAGTGGTCACTGTGAGCCTTGGACAAGATTTAGTGCTGTGCTGGCTTTGGGTCTAACCCAGTATAGTGCTAGTAGTGGTGGCCACAGAGCTGCTTGTGTCACCCCTTCACCAGATCCAGGCAGCTTAACACAGAGATAGAGACTTTGTTCGTTTGGGAGAAAATAAAGTAAGAGAACCAGAGCCTCTGCCTGATAATTCAGACAATTATTCTGAATCTTATCCAATACCACCAAGATGGTACCTCTAAGAGTCTGCAAGAAACACAGCTTTACAGGGATGGGGGTGCCCCTAATGCCCGTATAGTTGCAGTGACCAAAGAGGTAGATAAAAATAGTCAATTCCCTTTGAATACATGGAAAACCTTCCAAAGAAGGATGAGTACAAAGAAGCCCAGACTGTGAAGACAATAATAAATACCTAACTCTTCAATGCCCAGACATGAACAAATATCCACGAACATCAAGGAAAACATGACCTCAGCAAGTGACCTTTCAGACAGAGAATTCGAAATAGCTGTATTGAGGAAGATCAATGAAATTTCAGATAAACGCGAAGAAGGAATTTAGAATTCTATCAGGTAAATTTAGCAAAGAGAATGAAATAATTGGAAAAAGAATCAAGCAGTAATTCTGGAGCTGAAAAATGTGAATGACATACTAAAGAACACATAAGTCTATTATCGGTAGAATTGATCAAGCAGAAGAATTAGTGAGCTCAAAGACAGGCTATTTGAAAACATACAGTTGGAGGGTGAAAAATAAAGAGAAATGAAAAGAAGAAAGCATGCCTACAGGATCTAAAAAACAGCTGCAAAAGGGCAAATCCAACAGTTATTGACCTCAGAGAGGAGGTAGAGAGACATGAGGGTAGCAAGTTTATTCAAAGGGATAATAACAGAAAATGCTCAAAACCTGCAGAAAGACATCAGCGTTCAAGTGTAACGAGGTTATAGAAACCAAGCAGATTTAATTGAAATAAAACTACCTCAAGGCATTTAATAAACTCCAGAAGGCCAAGGAAAAAGAAGATCCTAAAACCAGAAGAGAAAAGAAACAAATAACATTCTAAGGAGCTCCCACCCATCAGGCATCAGACTTCTTAGCGAAAATTGTCCAGGTCAGGAGAGAGTGACATAACATAATTAAAGTGCTGAAGGAAAAAAAATTACCCTAGGATGGTATATTCATTGTAAACTTTCAAACAGAAAAGAGGAATAAACACTTTTCTAAATAAACAAAAGTTAGGAAATTTCATCAACAGTAGGCTTGTCCTGTAGGAAATGCTAAAGGGAGTTCTTCAGTATGAAAGAAAAGGACATTAACAAGCAATTTTTAAAAAATCTAATGGTAAAAAAACTCACGGGTAAATGTGCAGACAGACACTGAATATTATAACATTGTAATTGCGATGTATAAATAACTCATATCCTGAGAGATCAAAGCTCTAATAAAATATCTCTCAGCAAAGAAAACATAATATAGTGTTTCCCAGCAAGGAAATGCCCAGGACTCAATGGTTTTTATTGCTGAATTTTACCAAGCATTATAGAAAAACTATAACTAGAAGAGGGTGGAATACTTCCAAAACCATATGATCATTTCGATCAATGCTGAAAAAAACTTTTGATAAAATTAAACAACTTTTCCTGATAAAAACCGTTAGGAAACTGAGAAGAAGCAAACATTAATACAGTAAAAGCCATATAAAAGAGACCCACAGCTGGCATCATACTGAATTGGAAAAAACAGAAAGATTTTCCTGTAAGATTTGGAACAAGTCAAGGATGTCCACTTTAATCACTGTTAATCAAAATAGTACTGGAAGTCCCAGGTAGAGTAATCAGACAATAGACAAAAAAAAGAGGTCAAATTATTCTTGGATACCGATGACATAGTTTTATATTTGGAAAAACTGAAAATATCTACCAAAAAACTGAAAAACAAATTCAGTAAAGTTGCAGGATATAAAATCAACAAACAAAAATCAGTAGTATTTCTATATGCCAACAGTGAAAAATCTGAAAAGGAAATCAAGAAACTAATCCCATTCACAATAGCCACAAGTAATATAAAATACAAAGGAACTAACTTAACCAAAAAAGTGAAAGATCTCTATAATAAACACTATAAAACACTGATGCAAGAAATTGGAGGGGAAATAAAAATAGATATTCCACATTCATGGATTGAAAGACTCAATATTATTAAAATGTCCTACTACCCAAAGCAACCTGCAGATTCAATGCAATCCCTATCACAATATCAGTAACAATTACAGAAATAGAAGAAACAATCCTCAAATTTATATGGAACCACAAAAGAACCAGAATACTCAGTTACCATAAGCAAAAAGAACAAAACTAGAGGAATCACATTACCTGACTTCAAATTATACTACAGAGTTATAGTAACCAAAACAGCATAGTACTGGCATGCAATGAAAAGTGCTGGAGAAAACTGGATATCCATATGCAGAAGAATGAAACTAGACGTCTATCTTTCACCATACACAAAAATCAAATCTACACGAATTAAAGGCTTAAATCTAAAATTTCAAAGTATAAAATTACTTAGACAAAACACTGAGGAAACTCTCCAGAAGATTGGTCTGGGCAAAGATCTCTTGAGCAATACTCCACGAGCACAGGTACCAAAGCAAAAATGGACAAATGGGATCACGTCAAGTTAAAGAGCTTCTGCACAGCAAGGGATACAATCAACAAGATGAAGAGACAACTCACAGAATGGGAGAAAACATTTGCTAACTAACCGTCGGACAAGGGATTAATAACCAGAATATATAAGGAGCTCAAACAACTATATAAAAAAAATGCAATAAACCAATTTAAAACATGGGCAAAAGATCTGAGTAAACATTTATCAAAAGAAGACATACAAATTGCAAGTAGTATGTGAAAAGGTGCTCAAAAATCATTGATCATCAGAAAATACAAATTAAAACTACAATGAGGTATCATCTCACTCCAGTAAAAATGACTTTTATCCAAAAGACAGGCAATAACAAATGTGCATGAGGCTGTGAAGAAAAGGAAACCCTGGTACATTACTGGTGAGAATGTTAATTAGTAAAAGTGCTATGGAGAACAGTATGGAGGTTTCTCAGAGTGTTTCCAAAGTGTTATGGAGAAGAGTATGGAGGTTTCTGCATTTCCACATTTATTGCAGCACTATTTAAAATAGCCAAGATTTGGGAGCACCCTAAATGTCTATCAACAAAAGAATGAATAAAGAAAATGCAGTACATATAAACAATGGAGTACTACTCAGCCATAAAAAGGAATGAGATCTTATCATCTGCAACAACATAGATGAAACTGGGGGACCTTATGTTATGTAAAATAAGGCAGGCACAGAAAGACAAACTTTGCATGTTCTCACACGTCTGTGGGAGAAAAAAAATTAAAATATTTGAACTCATGGAGATAGATAATAAAATGATGGTTACCAAGGCTAGGAAGGGTGGTGTCTGTGTATCAGGGGAGCAGAATTGGGATAGGTAATGGCTACAAAACTATAGTTAGGTAGAATGAATAAGATCTAGTATTTGGTAACCAAACAGGTGACTACAGTCAACAATAATTTATTATACATTTTAAAATAACTTGATCTTAAAAACAGTGATAAGATAAATGCTCAAATTGATAGATAACCCATGTACTCCACAGTGATTATTACTCATTGTATTCCTATAACCAAATATCTCTTGGATCCCATAAATATATACACCTACTATGTGTCCATAAAAATTAAAACTGAGAATTGTGAAAGAAAAAATATCAGTGAAAATAGAAATAAATATAGAAAGAGAAATTACTTGTTAAGAATTTAAAAATGGGCCGGGCGCGGTGGCTCAAGCCTGTAATCCCAGCACTTTGGGAGGCCGAGACGGGCGGATCACGAGGTCAGGAGATCAAGACCATCCTGGCTAACACGGTGAAACCCCATCTCTACTAAAAATACAAAAAATTAGCCGGACGTGGTGGCGGGCGCCTGTAGTCCCAGCTACTCAGAGGCTGAGGCGGGAGAATGGCGTGAACCCGGGAGGCGGAGCTTGCAGTGAGCCGAGATCGCGCCACTGCACTCCAGCCTGGGAGACACAGCGAGACTCCGTCTCAAAAAAAAAAAAAAAAAAAAAAAAAAAAAAAAAAGAATTTAAAAATGCTACCAAATAAATGATGATAGATTAGATACATTAAGTAATAACATTTCTGAATTAATCATCGTATGTAGATTGTTGAAATGGTAAATAGTAAAGTGGCAAAATAAGTGCATGGAAGTATTTATAATGAATACTAAAGAAGAATATTTAAATACCATTTAATATTTTAATAAAATCATATAAAAATATTTTAACAGACATATCTTAAAATAACAAATGATGAATAAAATTTAATAAAGCTGATCAAATTTATAAAATAAAATCATATTGATTTATTCTTTAAACTATTAGTTTGTTGTATTAAAACTATATTTTAATAGTAAGTGTGTTGTGATATTAGTAAACTTAGACTTCCAAAGAAGTATTATCCAGTCATTATTTAGTAATAGTCATATTAATGTTTTTAGTTATTATATCATGAAAACTGCATCAAAGTAATTTTAACTGCAACTATATATATATAATATATATATATATATATATCAGAGTGTTTAATCAGAAAGTGACTTATAAGGCCTTTTAAAGTCTACACAAACAAAAAGTTGTATTTATAATGCAAATTAATCAGGAGTAACCTCTATATTTGATATATGCTGACCCTGTAATAATTGATAAATTGCATAGTACATTATTTTCAGTTGAGTGCTTTCAAATATAAGTCAAGGATTTCCTTTCACAAAAAGCTCACTATTTTATTAGAGAGCTTATATAAATCACTTCCCTTGGCTTCTGCAAAATCATTATTTTAACTTCAACAACAGTATATTGATCATCTCATTGTATAGATAAATGAAAATTGCCTACCCTCTTAAAATGCCATTTTCCTTTGAACTTATACATTCACATATTTTTCTAATTCATATATCAAACAAAAAAAATATTCTAATTAAGTCTTCAAAATACTCAAAATGAATACTTTCTTATTCCGTTTACTTTTCCACCTGTATTTAATGAATAGAAGGTTTAAATTTAACTTATTTTCTAACAATGTCTTATAAATAGTTTGGGAAAATGAATCGGGGTTAATAGCAAATGCAGTCTTTATAAATCCATATTACCTATTCAAATATTCTTGAATAATTTCTGTATTTATCAGATATTTTATTTTTATCAAGGAATTTCTGGTCAAATGGGAGGTAGTTGGGATATTGATAGGTGTGTACCATATTTGCGAATTTTTTTTTTCCAGCTTGCTCAGCCTACTGCTACCACTGCTTGTGCATATGCATAACATCCAGAGGGCTGAGGTCCAGCCTGCTGCTGCTATTACAATTTTCAGTGCTATTCATACTGGCCAGTAGCCTAAGAACTGTCTCACCCAGTTCACTGCTGCCACTGTCATGCAACCTCGAGGCCCAAATGACACATTCTGGTTTCCCACTGTCACAGCCAGTGCAACTGTATGACACCCTGAGTCCTGAGAATCTGCACATAGAGCTCACTGTAGCCACCACTGTTGTGCAAAGACTGGTCTGGCTGCCATCCTTATACCGAACAAAGCATTGCCATAGCCTAGGCCACTAAGGAACTCACAGACACCACCAGCATTGAATACAGCCACAGAAATTATGTGGAGACTACATTAACGCACCCACCCAGAATCAAAGGAAAGCAAACTACACCACTAACATTATAGATACATCTACAGAAAAAAATATTTTCCTAGGAAATCCAACCCAAAAAATTGTAAGAAGTGACTGTTATACCAGCTGCACAGATAGGAATGTAAGGACACAAGAAACATTTAAAAAACAAGAAAACATGACATTTCTAAAGGAACAATAATTCTCCAATAACAGTTCCCAAGGAAAAGAAAATCTATTAAATGTCTGAAAAAAAATCAAAATAATTATCTTAGGAAAACACTGAGATTCAAGAGAACACAAATAAGCAAAGGTGTCAGTGGGAAAAAATTCCATAGCCTGGATGAGAAATTTAACAAAGAGTTAGATATCTTAAAAAATAACCAAACAGAAATTCTGGAAGTAAATAATTCAATGAAATGAAATAAAAATACATTCAAGGACTTCAACAATAGATAAGATGAAGCAGAAGAAAAAATTTGTGAACACAAAGATAAAGCTTTTGAAATAACCCAGCCCGAAAATAAGTAAATAAAGTTCAAAAAGGAATGGAGGAAGGAGGCAAGGTTAGGACCTCCTCCTTCTCTCTGTCTTGCTACTACTCTCACCATGTGACACACCTGCTCCCTTTTCACCTTCAACCATGACCAGAAGATTCCTGAGGCCCTCATCAGAAGCAGATGCCAGTGCCATGCTTATACAACCTGCAGAACCATGAGCCAATTAAAACTCTCTTATTGATAAATTACCCAGTGCCTGATATTCCTTTAGAGCAATGAAAACTGACTAACATACATACCAAGATTTAAAGAAGAAATAAAAATCTAAACATATCAATATTGAGTACAAGAGTGAATCAGTGATAAAGTCTCCCAACAAATAAAAACCCAGGACCTCATGGTTTTACTGCTGAATTCTACCAAACTTTTAAAGAAGAACTAGTATCACTTTTTCTCAAACTAGTCCCTAAAAAATTGAAGAGGAGGGAATTTTTCTAGCCAACTCAATGAGGCCAGAATTACCCTGATATCAAAATCAGACAAGGATACAAAGAGAAAACTACAAGGAAATATTCCTGATGGACATAGAAGCAAAAATCTTTAACAAAATATTAGCAAACGAAATACAACACACAAAAAAGATAATATGCCACAATCAAGTGAAATTAATTCCAAGGACGCAAGGATGGTTCAACAGATGTATTCAATAAATGTGACACATCACATAAACAGAATGAGGACAAAAACCACATAATTTTCTCAATAGATGCTGAAAAAGCATTTTAATACAATTTAATATCTCTTCCTGATAAGAACTATCAACAAATTAGACACAGAAAGAAAATACCTTAGCATAAAACAGGCCACATATGACAAAACTACAGCTAACATAGTTAATGGAGAAAAGCTGAAAGCTCTGAGAAATAGAACAAGGATGCTCCCTCTCAGCACTCTTATTCAATATAGTAATGGAAGTCCTAGACAGAGCAATTAGATGTGAGAAAAATATAAAAAGCATCCAAATTGGAAGAGAAGCAGTAAAGTTGTCATTCTTTGAAGATAACATTGTGCTTTATGTAGAAAAATGTAAAGATTCCACCAAAAAAACACTTGGAATTGATAAAAAAATTTGATGGAATTGCAGGATACAAAATCAACACAAAAAGTTGTATACATTAATAATGTACTAGCTGAGAAAAGAAATCACAATGAACTGTTATTCAGCCATAAAATAAAATAAAATCATGTCATTTGCAGCAACATGAATGGAACTTGAAGACATTAAATAACATAAGCCAGGCACAAAAAAACAATTTTGCATTTTCTCCCTCATAATTGGGAGTTAATTTTTAAACTGAACTCATAGAGGTATAGAGGAGAATGATAGTTATCAGAGGTGAGGTAGGGTAGCAGGATGGAGGATGAGATTAAAGTGGATATAGTTAATGAGTATAAAAAATTAGAATGATCTCATTGTAATTTTTTATACTCATTAAAGTTATGCACATGTAACCTAGAACTTAAAGTATAATAATAATAATAAAAAAATTAAAAAAATTAGAATGAATAAAATCTACTATTTGGTAGTACAATAGGTTTACTATAATTAATAATATTTTTTTGTATACCTTAAAATAGTAAAAGAGAGGAATGGGAATGTTGCTAACACAAAGAAATGATAAATGCTTGAGATGATGAATGCCTCAATTACTTTAATTTTATTTTACCCCATCAATATGTAAAATTATTATACATCCATAATAATTTTAAACATTAAAATTAAAAAATGGGAAATCAAGAAAGTAATCCCATTTAATATCTCTACTAGGAATAAAATAAAATGATCAGAAATAAATTCAATGAGAGTGGTTAAAGACTTCTATAGTGAAAACCAAAAATACATTGATGAAAGAAGTAGAAGACACAAACTAATTGAAAGATACCCCATGCTAATAGATTGGAGAAATTAATATTTTTAAATGACTATACTACTCAAAGCAATCTACAGATTCTTTGCAATCTCTATCAACATCCCAATGACAATCCTCACATAAATTTTTAAAAAGTATTCTAAAATGTGTGTAAAACCAGAAAAGACCCTGGATAGTCAAAGCAATTCTGAGCAAAAAGAACAAAACTGGAGGCAGACTACCTGACAAAAAAATACACTGCAAAACAAAATAGCATGGTATTGGTATAAATAAAGACACACAGACTAATGAAATAGAATAGAGAACCCAGAAACAAAGCAACATTTTACATTCAAATGATTTTTTTAAAATGGTATCAAAAATATATATTGTGAAAGGGAACAGTCTCTTTAATAAATGATGTTGGGAAAATTGGATATTTATATGCAGAAGCATAAAAGTAGCCCACTATTTTTCACCATTTACAAAAATCAACTCAAAAAAGATTAAAGGTGTAAACATAAGACTAAAAACTCTAAAGCTACTAGAAAAAAATGGAGAAATTCGTCAGGACATTGGTCTAGACAAGGATTTTATAGCTAGGACTTTAAAAGCATAGGTGAAACATGTATAGACAAATGGTACTATAGCTTCTGCACATTGAATAAACAATTAGCAGAGTGAAGAAACAGCCTGTTGAATGAGAAAAAATATTTGCAAACTATTCATCTGACAAGGGACTATTATCCTGAAAATACAGGAATTTACACATCTCAATGGTAAAAGGAAAAATAGGACAAATAATCCCAGTAAAAAGTGGGCAAAAGACAGACATTTTTCAAATGAAGACATACGAATGGCCAAAAAACATTTGAAAAAATGCTCAGCATTTCTAATCATCAGGAAAATTCAAATTAAAGCCACAATCTTACCCCGGTTGGGATAGCTATTATATAAAAGACCAAAAATAACAAATGCTGGCAAAGATATGGATAAAAGAAAACCCTTATACACTGTTGATGGGAATGTAAATTGGTATAATCATACTGGAAAACAGTGTGGAAGTTTCTTAAAACTCAAAAAACAGAATTACCATATGATCCAGCAATGCTATTAATGGATATTTATTCAAGGAAAGGAAATCAGTGTATCAAAGGGATACCTGCAACCCATGTTTATTTCATTACCATTCACAATGGCTAAGATATCAAATCAACCCAAATGACCATCAACAGATAAATGGATAAAGAAAATGTGGTAAATATACATAATAGAATAATATTCAACCATAAAAAAAAATGCAATTCTGTCATTCATGGCAACATGGATGAGCCTGGAGGACATTATATTAAATGCAATAAGACAGGCACTGAATGATAAATACTGCATCTTCTTACTTTTATGTGAGTATTTTGAAAATTCGGATCTCATGGAAGTAGAGAGTAAAATTGTGGAAATTAGAGGCTGGGAAGGGCGGAGTGGAAGGAAGATGGGGAGAAGCTAGTTAAGAGATACAAAATTGGCTGGGCGTGGTGCCTCACTCCTACAGTCCCAGCACTTTGGGAGGCCGAGGTGGGTGGATCACAATGTCAGGAGTTAGAGACCAGCCTGGTCAATGTGGTGAAACCCTATCTCTACTAAAAATACAAAACTTAGCTGGGCATGGTGGCGTGTGCCTGTGGTCCCAGCTACTTTGGAGGCTGAGGCAAGAGAATCACTTGAACCCAGGAGGCGGAGGTTGCAGTGAGCTGAGATCGTGCCACTGCACTCCAGCCTGAGTGACAGAGCAAGATTCCATCTCAAAAAAAAAAAAAAAAAAAAAAAGAGAGAGAGAGAGAGAGAGAGCGCGATACAAAATTACAGCCAAATAGCAGAAATGAGTTCTGGTGTTCTGCAGTACTGTAGATAAATATGGTTAACAATAACTTATTTCATATTGTTAAAAAGCTAGAAGAGAGGATTTTGAATGTTCACAGCACAAAGAAATGACACATTTGAGGTGATAGATATGGTAATTATCCTTATTTGATGATTATATATTGTACACATGTATTGAAATTTTGCTCCATGCCCCTAGAATATGGAAGATAATTGTGTGTGAACTAAAAATTAAAGGAAAAATGTTGTATACCAATTGAGTGAAATAGACTAATGACCCAAATTCTGTTTTTCAGTGGGTGTGTTTAGTTCTTTATTTGTTTGTGTTTATTCTGTTATGGTTCTCAATACACTCTAATTATATATTAATATTTCTAATTCCTTTAAATGGAATGGAAGAAGATGCTGTCCTGCTTCCACTAGTATATCCTAGAAAATAGGGTAAAATAAGATAATTGAAAGAAGAAACATTGCATGTACAAGTGTTTTGGATAGATTAACTCATAAATGAAATGATTGTAGAGTGTCTGGGAATCCTGCTCAGCATGTTTTTGAATGAAGATAAGCTTGGATAAAAGTGAACACTCTAATAAATGCACTATTTCTAGATCAACTAAACCTACATCTTTTGTGCATCCTACTGATAAAATAGTTAATTTATCCCATATCAAATATATTCTCTTCTGGTTAAAACTTGACTGAAGAAAAAATGATCAAGAAGGAGATAATTGAATCAGCTAGGATGTCTTATCAAATGAGCCATGAAAATTGTTGTATGGCATTCATTCAATTGGAAACACCATTGAAAATGCCTCCACTTTCCTGCTGTTAGATGTTCACTGTTCATTAAGGATGCCCAGGCTTGTTCCCAGCATCTTAAACCATGCTCTGTCTTTCCTTAGAGCAGGCAATGTAATGTTGTTTGCAGACTCAGAAGGTAGAATGGTTGGCTTAAAAAAGCTTTTCTCTACTACTTCCTAAAAGGGTAATCTGTAGAAAATTTCTCAACCTCTTTAAAGCCTCAATTTCCTCATCTTTAAAACCTAAATATAAACAACATATTTACTATCTCTTTTATTTTCACAATAACATTAATATTCAGTGCTTAGCACAGAGCCTGGATACTAGTAATAACTGTTAAGAGTTATCATTTTTCTTGTTTAGTTTGTAAGGTTTATTTTTGTTTTGTTTTGTTTTTTAGATCTTATTGATTTGCCCTACTAAAAGCAAAGCTGACCACAACAAAAATATTAAGAGAAAACTCATCTGTGGGAGAAGCATGAGAGAGTGGTGCCTATCTATCAGCATGCATGAATGGAACTTTGCAAATGATAAACCTATTGAATATAAGATGTCCATGCTATTGGATTCTTAATCAGTTTTGAAAACAAAAATTCTCCAAAATAAGAAACAGAATCTAATAGAATTAAGAAGAAACCATCTATTTCTCATTCAGATTTAAAATGCCTTTCACTGCCTTGAGGGTCACCACATTCTATATAATTATATATATGTGCATGCATAGAAACATGCATGTATCACACCAGAAGGTGACATTTCAAAATATACACAGATTTCATGTTTACAGTATTAATAAATTATCATTATTTTAATATATACTGTATAACCTGCTGCCAGAAACTGGTATGAAAAGATGTGTAAAAGAAGAATCAGTCAAATTCTCCTCGAATGTATTCCTTACAGATTCTATGTATTTTTGTAGTTGCTATTGTTGTTGCTATGGAGGAAGATAAAATGGTAATAAGAATTTATAATTAATGTAGTGTTACAAGCTTCATGTTAGGGCTACTATAGGCTTTTATGAATCCATAAGCCATAAGTTTAATATATAAATTATAACCTTAAGTAAGAGTTAGAGAGATGAAGAATGGAGGTAAGAAAGCATGTAATGATTCTGGAAGATAATGTAATAAAGTTTAATTTTAAGTGGTGATAGCATGGCAGGTGTTTATAGCAAAATCATACAACAATTAAAGAATGATCAAAAATTTATTTTGATACATATTTTGAAAGTAAATTTCGAGGGCATCGAAAAGTCATTTTTAAAAGTCTGGTTTTAATCCTAAATTAATGGGGTCATTGCAGTATTTTAACATTTGAGACTGATTAAAATTTTTGAAATGGGTGTGTGTAATTATTTCTTAATCCTAATATTTACTTTTTAGAAATTAGAATGAATTTACAAAAAACATGGAAGAAGATGTCCTAGGAACAGTAAACATAAACAAATCCTTCAAGTTTTGTTACAAGAAAGACAAATATCACATGTTTTCATTCACATGTGAGAGCTAAAAAAGTAGATCTTATGAACGGAGAGACTAGATTGGTAGTTACCAGTGGTAGGAAAGGATAGAGGAGAAGATAAAGAGAAGTTGATTAATGGGTATAAAAATACAGTTTGATAAGGCCGGGTGCAGTTGCTCACACCTGTAATCCTAGCACTTTGGGAGGTCGAGGAGGGCAGATCACGAGGTCAGGAGATCAAGGCTATTCTGGTTGACACAGTGAAACCCTGTCTTTACTAAAAATACAAAAAATTAGCCGGGCGTGGTGGCACCTGCCTGTAGTCCCAGTTATTCAGGAGGCTAAAGCAGGATAATTGTTTGAACCCGGAAGGTGGAGGTTGCAGGGAGCCAAGATTGGGCCACTGCACTCCAGCCTGGGTGACAGAGCAAGACTCCATCTCAAAAAAAAAAAAAAAAAAAAAAAAAAAAATACAGTTTGATAGAAAAAATAAGACCTAGTGTTTGATAGATCAGTAGAGTGACCATAGTTTACAATAACTTATTTTATATTTCAAAATAGCTAGAAGATAATAATGAGAATGTTCCTAGCATAAAAAAAGACAAACATTAAAGTGATGGAATCCCAGCAACACTGATTTGATCTTTAAATATTATATAAATTTGTACTACATTGTCACATATTCTGTGAAAATAGGTACATTTGTTATGTATCAATAAATTATTTTCCAATGTTTTGTTACACAAAATAGCAGAAAAAAAGAAAGCTGTATGTAAAGAGTGGTGGGATGAAGAAAGTTAGAGTAAATATACTGAGTAACTCTCACCCTCACCCTTAGAGACTGTTATTATGTGAAGAGCCAAGTAGAAGAATCTGAAGCTTCCTCTTCACCAAAATTTAAGTCAAAAGTTTATCATATTTTACGAGTGAGACTGAGGGAGGGAGAGAGGCAGATCACAAATACTACTGTCAGTGTTAAAGATATCAAATCCTCAAGGGTAATGATTCCTAGAGCTTTCTTATTTAAAATCCAGTTTTACCAGTGCAGAAAAAGTAGATCAGTCTTAGAGAATGACAGTATATTATCATTGATTATAGCTACTGTTTATTTGGTCTTTCAGTGGTCAATCTAGCCAATGCACTTGTTTTCTATTTTGATATCTGAGAATGTGAGAAATAGTATTGAAACTAGCTAATCCAGTGATTCTACTGTATCACCTCTCTTAGCTTTATGTAGTCTTTCCTGCTTTTGTAGGCATCATGTATGGAGAAGGCTTTTCTTTCCCAATTGTTAACACAAAAGGATAACAGCTTTATCTGATGCTTGTTACAAGAGAAGGCTACCTAGTTTCCAGGCTGCACTGTAAATATTTCTGTCACATGGCCATAAAGCAAGTTTAAATGAGTTGTGGTTGATCTGACTAGTGTATACAGTCTGTGTCAAACACCAAATAATCCCAACAGAAGTTCCTATGTTTTGGGGCAAAACAATGCCCTCTTTACCAATTTACTGCTCCTCATCTGAGGGACAGTTTTTGCTTCTGGGTCCACTAATCAACAAAGATGTGATTATGGAACCTCAGGTAACCACATTTCAAGCTTTTCATTATAAACTAATGCATTCTTAATACCAAGCTACAAAGTAAGATGTACAAGCAGATTATGTCAGCTCAAAGGACCAAGCCAAGAGAAAATATACAAACATCTGGATTAGCTATTGGCAAGTCTGTTACATGACTACCAATCTTTCAACATTTATCCTTAGTCACATGGAGTGTTTCCACTATGAATATCTGTTGGAAGAAAAAAAATAATTGAAGCCTAGCTTGAAGAGAGTTGTGTAAATATGATGGCATACTTCAGATACAAAGAGATGTGGAAGTGTGATGATGTCATAGCTATGCTCAGGGATAGCCCTGATGGACAATAAAACAGCAACATTATTACTACCAACTAGAAACTCCTAGCAGAACCATAAAAACAACAACAATATTTGCCTATATTTTTTCCAAAATGTGAAAATAAAAATATACTTATAGAATTTACTAGTAAAGCTATCAGGTGCTGAACTTTCATTTATTGAGAGATTTGTGATTATTGATTCAATATTCTTGTTTGCTATTGGCCTATTCAGATTTTTTATTTCTTCCTTATTCAGGCATGGTAAGTTGTGTGTTTCTAGGAATTTATTTATTTTTTCTAGGATATCCAATTTGTAGGCATATAATGGGTCATAGTAGTCTCCTATGATCCTTTGTATTTCTGAAATGTTCATTCTTATGTCTCCTCTTTCATTTCTGAGTTTACTTGAGTCTTCTTTTTCTTAGTTATTCTAGTTTAAATTTTGTCATTATTGAAGTCTTCAAAAAACACTTCAGTTTTTTTCTAGTATTTTTCTAGTCTCTATTTAATTCACGTCTGCTCTGATTTCTGTTATTTTCTTTCTTTCACTAACTTTGGTGTTTGTTTTTCTTTTTCTAGTTTTTGAGGTATAAAGTTAAGGTGTTTGAAATGTTTTCTTTTTTCTGTAACCATTTTTTGTTAGAAATGTCCTTTTGAGTACTCTTTATGCTGTATCTCATAAGTTTTTGCATGCTGTACTTCCATTTTCATTGGTCTCAATATATTTTTAAATTTCCTTTTTGATTTTTTTATTTGACGTTGGCGGTTTAGAAACATGTTGTTTAATTTCCACATATTTGTGAATTTTCCAATTTTGTTCTTATTATCAATTTCTAGTTTTATACCATTGTTGGAAAAGATAGTTGGTATGATTTTAATCTTCTCAAATTTGTTAAGACTTGTTTTCTGGCCTAACATAAGATCTATCCAGGAGAATTTTCTCTGAGTGCTTAAAAAGAATGTATATTGTGAAAAGAAGTTTTTGTATATGCCTGTTAGGTCCATTTGTTCTAAATGACAGTTCAAATCTAATGTTTTCTTGTTCACTTGTCTGCCTGGATGAACTATCCATTGGGGAAAGGAGGTTTTTGACATATCCTACTATTATTGTATTACTATCTATTTATCTTTTCAGATCCATTAGTTTTTTGTTTGTTTGGTTGGTTGGTTGGTTTTTTTGAGACAAGGTCTATCTCTGTCACCCAGGTTGGAATCCAATGGCATGATCTCAGCTCACTACAGCCTCTGACTCCTGGGCTCAAACCATCCTTCCACCTCAGCCTCCTGAGTAGCTGGAATTTCAGGCATATGCCACCAGGCCTGGCTAATTTTTGTCTATTTAGTAGAGATGGCACTTCTCCATATTGCCCAGGCTGGTCTCGAACTCCTGGGCTCAAGTGATCCTCCTGCCTCAGCCTCCCAAAGTTCTGGGATTACAGGCATAAGCCAGCATGCCCCAGATCCATTAATATTTGCTTTATGTATTTAGGTGATGTTGGGTGCACATATACTTATAATTTTTACATTCTCTTGATGAATTAATCTCTTTATATATAATTTATTATATAATAACTTTTTTTACATTTTTTGACTCAAAGTTTATTTTGTCTGATACAAGTATAGCTACTCTTGCTCTCTTTTGGCTTCCATTTGCATGAAACAACTTTTTCCATTTCTTCACTTTCGTTCTTAAAGCTGAACTGAGTCTCTTATAGGCAGCGTATAATTGGGTCTTATTTTCTTAATCATTCAACTACTTTATGTTTCTTGGTTGTAGAATTTAATCCATTTCCATTCATAGTAATTATTGTTAGATGAGGACTTGCTGTTCCTTTTGTTTTTTCTTGACTGTTGGATAGATTCTTTGTTCCTTTTTTCCTTTCTTTCTGTATTCCTTTGTGACTTAATGATTTCCTATAATGATACACTTCGATGTCTTCCTCTTTGTCTTTTGTGTATCTACTTTAGGGCTTTTGTTGTTGTTGTTGTTACCATGAGGCTTACATAAAAGCTAATAAAGTGTTCAGAATATTTTTTGCTTTAATAATAAAAATTATAAATAATATAAAATAGTATTACTTTTATTGTTGTTGTTGAAGCCAAACATAAAAAATAACGTGGAGCTCCTAAGAAGTACTGCTGTGTTGAATCAGAAGATTATGTTATGTCATAAAATGCCATATTGTCTTCCTCTATATATTGAAATCCTGACCAACATTTATGTCCTACCTTGCCTATGAAATCTTTCTGAATTGCTCTGACACTCAGTAGAAATCTTCTTTGACAAATATATGCTATATCTACATTTAAATAATTTCTTTTTTACCTCCTCTCATTTTTCTGTATCATTTTATATAAAATATTTTCATGATGTATACATACCAATTTGGCTATACTTTATAGATAATTGTGGTGAAATCATGACAGAATAGGAAAAGGATTTTACTTCACCTGGAAAACCAAGATCTGTTTCTGGATAGAGTAACTGAGAAGATCTTCAATTGACTTCTTTCAAAAAACATATTTTCTGTTACATAATAAAGGTTAGGTATTAAGTGTTTTGTTTTTGTTTTAGTAAGTTTGTCACGTGCAGTGGCCCTGGCTACTTGAGAGACTGGGGTGGGAGAATTGCTTGAGTATATGAGTCAGAGGCTTCAGTGAGCTATGATTTTGCCACTGCACTCCAGCCTGAATGGCAGAGCATGGCCAGATCTAAAACAAATAAATAAATAAAATTATTAATACATAGTTTTATTAAAATGGTATAGTGATATAGGAGATCCAAAGTGTAGACGACACAATATAATCTTCAGTTTTATCTGCCAAGTACTTAAACTCTCTTGTTTTGATTTTGATATTTGTTCAAATTATAATTTTTGGTCAGAGGTATGGCCTGCTGTTGAAAATGAAAATGCCAACGATTATTTTTGCGTTTTCAGTCTACTTTTACTCCAGTGCATGAGAAGTGGTCTCATCCAATCAAGAGCCAAGTAAAGTCTCATCTAATCAAAAGCACTAAGTATAGGTTTTGAATAAGGATTCAGGAAAGCAAAGAAGTAGAGGCAGCAGAAGTTTAATTCTCCAGGTTGTAGAGATGATACTGTTAAGGTTTCAGCAGCTATCCCCAGTATTTTGGGTGGCAACAGTAGCACATCCTTTAGCTGTCTAGATTTATAACAGCGGAAACTTTAATATGTCTCTGGTGCTGCCTGCTATTTAACTTATTTTATTCCATCTATTTTCAAATCTGTTTTTGTTTTTTCAAACTTTAAGTAAATTCTATGAGCTCTTTCCTTATGCTTCAATATATTTTTATATTTAATTTATCCATTCTTAATTTATCATCTTTGCAACTAATAATTCTGACTGATACATGATTATTTACTATTTTATAATGAGTTTTGTCAAATATTTTTAGCTTTTCAAAAAAAATTTAAAGAATTATTACTATTATTTGAGAAGGGTCTCACTCTGTCACTCAGGTTGGAGTGCACTGACATGATCACAACTCACTACAACCTCTACCACCCTGGTTCAAACAATCCTCCCACCTCAGCCTTCTGAGTAGCTGGGTCTATGCCACCACATCTGCTAATTCATTTTTTTTTTTTTTTTTTTTTTTTTTTTAAGAAATGGTATCTTTCAAGGCTGGTGTCAAACTTTTGGGCTCAAGTGATTTTCTTTCATCTGCCTCCCACATGTTGGAATTACAGGTGTAAGCCACCACACCCAGTCAGGAATTATATATTTTTTTAATTGATTCTATTTTTATGTTTTCACTTTATTTATTATTTATTTGGATTTAGCATTTTAACCTTCTTCTAGTTTTTTATATGAACTATTATCACCTTTATTTTTGTTATTTCTTTTCTGATGAAAGCACTAAAGTCAATCTCTTTCTCTTTCTTGCTCTCTAAATGCCCTTCAAAAGCCACTTTGGATTCAGTCTATAAATCTGAAATCTATTTGTTTTAATATCTGTTGCTCTAAATGTTTTATAATTTTTCATATTCTGTATAATCCATAAGTTATTTTGTCTTATAGATATCAAGATATTGTAAAAGCAATATATTCTTAGTAAACTGTGTCCTAGCTATTTTCTTTTAATATTTTTGGTTATTTAAATTCTGAACTTTATTTAATCTGATATGAAATTGCCCACTTAAGATATCTGTTTTATATTTGTCTTATGTTTACATGTTTTGAGTTTAAACTGTTTTATTTTGCTTTAATATGTCACTTCAAAAGAATATTGTGAAATACTTTTTTAAAGTCGAATCTGATGGATTTACTTTATACCTGAAAATTGAATTTTATTGATTTAGACAAAAATGTAGCTAGTTTTAATCTGCCTTGCTTTCCATATAATGGCTTCCTGCTAAACTTAAGGTAAAGTATTTTTTACATTTTAAAAAATTTTTTCAGGGCATTTCCTAAATGATAAAGTATTTGAGTCTTGTGCATCTTAAAACTGTGTATATGCAATTTAAAATAAGGCTTATTAAAAAAACTTACATTCAAAGTTATTTTTCTTCAACTTTTGGTTTATTAATAGTTATCTTTTTTATCTACTATTTTAGAGAGAAGATTGATGAAGTACAATTCTTGGTTTTTGTAGAATATGCATTTTTACTCTAGAACAGTTCTTTTTAAGTTAGAATTTTTAAGAATTATCATAAGGAGACATTTTAAATATTTATATGCTTAGGTCCCACCTTCATACCATCTAATGCATTTGATTTTCTGTTCATCCTTTGCATAAGTATTTCTTAAACCCCCTAGATTATTCTGATATAAACCCACACATGTAAAATGATGCATGGAAACTGTAGCATTGTTTCTTATTATTACATTGTTTCTTGTTAAATTTATCTTTTCTTATCTATCTTGTAGATTTCATTTTATGGTCTTTAATGTGAGGTCTTCAGACTTCAGACCTAAAAGGTCTTCATTCATGTAAATATCACTTTGCCTTCATTTACTCTTTTTCTTTTTTTTTTTTTTTAATAGCCTGAAGCTCACAATAGTTAGATACATTCACATTGTTTCACTGTAACTTCACTGATGGCATTTCTTAACATTAGCCTTATCTGCTGTCTGGAGAACATGAAATTCTCAAACCTTGAAATATATTCTCACTCCTTTACATTTACTTGTTTTGTTTTGTTTTTATCTTATCTCTATCCTCCTACATTTTGATATAAGCAACAAAAGTGGGGTTGCAGCTACAACACTTTGCCTGGAAGCTCCTAACTTGATCATTCAGTTTATTAGGTATATTTTCTACTTTTCCTGTCACTTTTGGGAAAAGTATTGCTGTCTCTGAACTCTCAAACTTTCCCCAAAATGGTTCTCACTGTCCTTTAGTTTCTCCCTATCAACACCTTTGGTTTCATCAGGCTTCTTCTTGAATGGTCAAGGCCCTTTAAACTTTCATGGAAATTCTCTTCAAAGACTTTCTGGCTTCTATCTACTGACTTTTAGTTTTCAAATTTTTAGCGTTTACGGTGTGTGTGTGTGTGTGTGTGTGTGTTTGTGTGTGTGTGTGTGTGTGTGAGAGACTATCCCTGATTTAATATGAAAGGGAAGGAAACAAGAAAGTGAATACCAAAAGGTGAGAGTTGTTGAGCTCAGTTTTGAAAGCTAGTTTTTCTCATTTATAAAAAGTAACATTTGTTCCTCACATGACTGTTTTGAATATTACAACAAATAAAGGTATGGACAATTCCCCTTTCTGTACTAATTTTACAGGTAAAATTCAAGTCACTTAAATAAATCACTGAATCTTTTATACTTTCAAAGTCATGATCTCACAGTAATATTTACTGTAGTCTTATGCCAAGCATGCTGTTAATTTCTTTACAAGCAATTTTATTTTTATAACAAATTTAATTTTTAAGTGCTGACATGCAGCACAAATATACCTTTCTACAAAGATACACTTGTTTGTTAAAATTATAAATATTGGCCAGGCACAGTGGCTGACGCCTATAATCCCAGCTATTTGGGAGGCTGAGGCAGGAGAATCCCTTTAACCTGGGAGATGAAGTTTGGGGTGATCAGAGATCGAGCCACTGTACTCCAGTATGGGCAACAGAGTGAGACTCCATCTCATAAAGAAATAAATAATATATAAATATTAGTTTATGAGTTAACATTTATAAATGCAACTGAAAACTCTTTGATAGCACTGAATATCCCCCAGTTTAATTCACTTCTTTTTATTATTTTATCTTTTACAATTGACAGATAAAATTAGTATGTATTTATCATGTAAATCATGATGTTTTGAAATATATATACATTTTGGAATGACTAAATTTATCTAATTATCATATGCTTTGCCCTTTTCTAACACTAAATACTTAGAGTTTACATTAGGTCCCGTAAGTTGATGAGCAAAGTTCCTAAGACTTTCCTTACTTCAGATTCCAGCTGCAAGTATGGTCTCTAGGTTACCTACACTTTTCTTCAACTTGGCTACAAATTCTGGGGCCCCATTTCATGTTTGGTAATTTGCTAGAATAACTCACAAAGCTCACTAACAGTGCTATCCTTATAATTAAAGTTTTATTATAAAGGATGCAATTAGATATATCCAAATGAATGAGGTTAATAAGGCAAGGTCCTGAAGGAAAAGAGTGGCACAGAGATTTTGTGTTCTCTTCTTGTAGAATTGGGAAATGCCATACCCCAATGTATCAGTGTATTTACCAACCTGGACCTCTACTGAATTTCTGTGTGCAGAGCTTTTATCTGGGTTTTATTAAGTAGGCATGTCTGATGAAATTATTGACCACATGATTATACTTAATCTCCAGTCCCTCTCCCTTCCCCAGAGATTGGAGCATAGGACTGAAAGTTCCAACCTTTTAATCAAGTGTTTCATCTTTTTTGCATGACCAACTTCTTTCTTGAAACTGTCAAGGGGCCCATCATAAGTCACCTCATTAGCATAAATTCAGGTGTAATCTAAAGACGCTCATTATAAATAACAAACGGCACTTCTATCACTTAGAAAATTTCAAGTGTTTTTGAAGCTCCATGCCAAGAAACAGGGATAAAGATCAGATATATTCTTTGTTATATCACAATAAATAATATAATGACTCAAGAAATTCCAGCAGCTCCTTTATATTCTGTTTTTTAATAGTGGATGAATGAAATTAACAAATAATTGCAAGGAGTCAATCATTATAATGCTATTAATTGTTAGTTCTACTGTTTTGAATACATAACAAAAATATTACTGTGTGACTAAGAACTTTTTTTTCATAATTCTTTACTTTAAAGGAAATAGATTCCAAAAATAGATTTAAAGACTGTTCATTATACTTTGCCTGTTTGTGAAAATACAAATTTGCAGCCTGGGCAACATGAAAAAACCCCACCTCTACAAAATGTACAAAAATTGGCCAGGCATGGTTTGGCATGCCTATAGTCCCAGTTACTTAGGAGGCTCAGGTGGCAGGATTGCCTGAGCCTAGGAGGTCGGGGTTGCAATGAACCGTGATCATGCCACTGCGTGACAGAGGCTTTGTCTCAAAAATAAAAATAAATACAAATACAAATTTAAGTAAAGTCCCTTCATCAGAGAGCAGTTGATTTAACTCATTTTTTAAATGGCATGGATTGATGAGAATGCTGTACTACTTAGGTCAATAGCAAGATTATACTTTATGAAAAATGGAGTACATCGAAGAAATTACTTTAACTTTTATCAAAAGAAAATGTATCATAGCATATTCAACTGGTAAAAAAAAAAAATGTTAGATGGTAACCTGAGTCCTTCACATTTATTGACTTCGGAAAGTCTTTGGCTAAGGCAAAATATAAAAATAACTCAAAAGCGATTATAATGTGGCTAAAGGTTTTCATTTTTAAAAAGTCATTTCTTGCCTTCCTTCTGGACTTCAATTCACAGTGATCTTCTTTTAACATAATGCATGAATTGAATATGCCCTTGAAAGACACTTCCAACCCTGAAGTTCTTTGATTTTCAAATATATATGTAGTGTTACTGAGTATCAGAGCTGCCTGTTTTCTTCTATTCAACCTATCTTTAAAAGTATAGCAATTTAACCCTTACACAAAACCCCAGTTCCACAAATATCTGGCTCAAACTCTATCTCCTGAAATAGAATTAAAAAGAGACTTTCTTCACACTTTTCTGACTGAATCCACTCAGATTTTCTGCTAATCTCATCTGCCTTGTTCATTTTAAACTCACACAGCATGGATTTGTGACATTTGTGTCTAATGTCTGGATTCCTAATCCACTATGTGAGTTTCCCAGATTCTACATTTGGTTTCTAACAATTTTCTAACTCCTCTTGCATTCTAAAATCAATGACAAACTAGGAATACAATGATATCGTTATTTCAATAGCTATTTTATGTTTTATTTTATTTTATTATGTTTCATTTACATTTTAATTAAGGAACTCACCATCATACCAAGAGTTCACATAACCTCCATCTGTACAACTTACCTTTTTCTTTAGTTTAATTTCTATCTTCCTATCTTCTTCTTCTATCTAATGACTGTATTGACATAATGACCTGGTACTTTGTGTTGATTTTGGCTTATGACACATGCGACCTACCAATCCTTTTTCTTCAATCCCATTTACTGTTTCACTGTGCTATCTAATATGTATCAGTATGTTTTATTTCCTTTTGTAATGCTGAATTGACTCTTACTGATGTGAAGTGACGGAAAATTTTTATCTTTTAATAGACGGTGTACTTATTCTCCACTTCTGCATTTTCCTTCCATTTGAAGAGTGCGCTATTCATGCAATCACTTTTAGAAGATAAAAAGCAACTACTCTGACTGATAAATAGTCAGAGAACTTAGCCTGAACTGAGCTTCCCCCATTATTTGGGGGAAATGTATCTATTTCCAGCAGGGACATTCTCTAGGTTACTTTAATTCTTTCTTGGGGAAGTTGGGAGAGTTTTCTTTGTCTGAACTTGAATGTAACTGGGCATATAAGTCTTTCCAGTGTGTGGGTCTCATATTATTAAGCCTTCTTGGTTAACACTCCTAAGCCACATTTAACCATCTCTCCGTAACAAACACATTTTGATATTTATTACGTTGAATAGTGTGCTAATTCCTGAGAGAGAGAGAGAGAGAGAGAGAGAGAGAGAGATTCTGAATTCAGGAAGGGCAGAAGCATGGCATTGGTCTACAATCTGAGTTATTTGGCACAGATATTCACATCTTTCATCTTTCTTGTTCAGTTACTACAAATTCAGTCCTCATTTGCTTCATGTGCAGAGTTCTCATCTCACCAGTAAAATAGTTTTCTTCTACCCTTATCTCAGTGAACTTACATGAAATATCTTTCATAAATAATAACAACTTGTTAAACACTTTCATTTGATCTTCATGGCATTTTGAAAAAGGCATTTTGATAAATCATCTTCAATTTGCAGATAAGGTTTACAGATTATATATGTTAATATGGACTAAATTATGTTTCCCAAAATTTATATGTTGAAGTCCTAACCCTCAATGTGATTTTTACTTGGAGATAGGTCCTTTAACATGGTAATTAAGGTTAAATGAGATCATATAGGTGGAGCCCTAATTTGATAGGACTAGTATCTTTATAAGAAGAGAAAGAGACACGAGAGATCTTTCACTGCACACACAGAGGAAAGGCCATGTGAGGAAACAACAAGGAGTTGGCCATCTACATGGAGAAAGAATTCACAAAAACCAACCCTGCTGGCACCTTAACCTTGGACTTCCAGACTCTAGAACTCTAAGAAAGTAAAGTTTTGCAGTTTAAGCCACTCAGTGTATAATATTCTGTTACGGCATTCAAACTGACTAATATAGCAATTAAGTTGTTTATCTAGAAGATTACACCAGACATGAAAATTCCATAGCCTACTGCACCCCACTCTGACAAGGGATCCTTCTGCCAACTTGTGTCTATGCTAGCTTTCTACACTTATTATTCAAGTTACTTTGGGCAAGGATTGAATTTATTTGATACTCTTTCCTACTCTTTTAAATAATTACAAAACTTGCTCTGGCTAAATTTTAAAGTACTATATGCTTAAGAAATACATAGATGCACTTTGTATATATAATTAATTACATTAAAAAGATCAAACAGAGTCCTTTAAAAAAATCTCCTTACTTTTTTAAAAAAATGCCTTGGGATGATTAGTATTAGTTCTTTAATAGGATTAAAGTTTATACCAATTCTTGAGTGAGTTTGCTATGAAGATCAAACGGTTACTATATCAGGGGTCTTTTAACTTAAGGGTTCATAGAATTCAGCAGGTTCATGAAAACTGCATGTGAACAAAATTACGCATTTAGTTTTTCTTAACATTTGAATTAAATTAGCATTTTCTTTCATTATGAATCTAGGCAACAAACCATAGTAGTATAAGCAGTAATTGTGACTTTTTTCCTAAAAAATTTTTGATATTTTTATATTGTTTGGCTGTAGTTTTTCTGAAATCTTCAAAGTTTTATATATTAGTTCTATTGCTTAATTTTGTTAAGTTTAAATTTTCCCCAGAAAACAAAATCTAAGACAAAGGCTACCTATGCTGGCAATTTGCTTTGAGAAGTGATGCTAGGGAATAAGAATGAAGGACTGAGAACAAGGAATGAAGGAACACACAGCTGTGGGCAACTGGGGACCAGTTCCACAAGAGTGTTCTGAAGACGTATCAATCAGCACTCAGCCTCTACTGGCTGTTTCATTATATCTTAACCCCTGAATATTTTCAAGTTTTCTATGAGTAAAGGGCCCTGTGACTTTGCTCAGGCATTTCACCCACAGGTCTCAGAGTAAGTTCTGCAATAGTTGTAAAAGCGAAGAAAGTTCCTACCTGGTCATCACTATAACACTAGTTATCACAGTAATGACTAGAATAAAGTATAGGTGAAGAAAGTTTGATACAGAGCAAGGAAGATGTCCTATATACCTTTAGACTTAGGAATTCATATAATACACCTACCTCCCTACTTTTATTACATTAGCTATTCACCTTGCTATAAGAACAATAAAATGAGCTTCATCCCCTAAGATGTGTCACTAATATTATCCTTCTTAGAGTTTACTTTTGTATTCATAAATAACCATAGGTTTGTACTAGTTGTTTTGTGTGCTTTGACTCATTGTAGATGAGGCATGCCTTAAGCATTTTTAGTTTTTTCTACTGTATTTTCCTATTTTTCTCCCTCTTTATTTTAGGTATATTATTTTCACATTGTCAGTATGTGTAATATAGGTATTCCATTATTTCTTCCCTATCTCAATTGGTTTTAGAACCAAGAATCTTTAGTAAAATATATCAAATGCTCACTAGTGTTGCATTTGTTAAAATTTCCACAGTTTGAATTGACTGTTTGAAGGTATTCTGATCGTCGTTTCCTTAGAAGGGCTCAGGTAAACAATAGTCCCTATGTTATTGCATTTCAATTGATTTGTCTGTACCTATTGCATTTAAAAAACAAAACGTCTCTGTATAAAATTCTTTGTTATCTTGATAATCTTGTGTCTGTTTACTAATTTTTGTTATTAAATATTGTTGGACCCATTAGGTTTTATTTTGTAACAAACCACCTCAAAATTTTAGTGGCAGACAACATTAACAGTCCTTTTTCATACTTCTGCCAAACAGCTGAGAGTTCACTGATCTAGTCTGGGCCAAGCTGGGAAGCTCTGATAATTTTGGTTAAGATACCTTTCATACCCAAGCATTGGCTTAAGTCAGTTGATCTAGATTGGGCCTGGCTGGGGTGGTTCTACTCTATATGTCTCCGTTATTCTCCTGGTTCACAAGTACACTAATTTGGGCATCTCAAAAGATCCCCATTTAGGCCATTATAACTGAGAAACTGCTTTAGTTATAGTGGTCCACTTGGCTAAATATTTATATGATGATTCAGCATAAGTATTTTGCATATACCTGGCTGGAGTTTCTAAAGGGTGAACTTTATGTTCCACAGTGGCTGGGAGGCTTTTTTTTATTTTAATTTTTATTTTTAGAGGCTTTGTCCTCCATAATTTAGAACTCCTCTTAGGATTTGACCAAGTTGGGATATGTGTCAGACCCAAAATGTGCTGCTTGCAGACTTAGATTTTCAGGGCCATTACCCCCGTACCGTGTCTTGGCTACCTGGCACAAATGTATCAGAGGCTCAAAGTGCAGGAGGGGTCGGTTCCTTATATGTACCTGCCAGCTGAAATTGGACCCTAAATATGTTCTTCTGAAAGGGGAAACCTATTTAGAGCTGCTGCATGTCTTAGGGAGTGTTATTCCCAGATACCCTCAGGTGATTCTCAGTTGCCTGAGAATGTCCCAAAAGGCTGAGGGGCTCAAGGTACTCTATTTCTTCAGAGTGAAAGATTCCACACTCATGAGCTAGAGGGTTCAGACTTGGTCAGATCCGATAGATGAAAGGATTGAAACATACACGTATATACACATCACAAAAACAGACATAAGCAACAAAAACAGTTAAGCAAAACTAACAATGACCACACAAAAATATACGGTTTCTGAGCGCTCTAAGTATAAGCAGGAAATTAACATGAGCTCACCATTAGTGCTAATTTTGTCATTTAAAAATTTTGTAAGTTTGAATCCCAAACTAGTTTCTTTCTTAGTGATGAGGCCCAAGCTGGAGACTACTCTCCATCGATGCAGATGCAGACAAGCTTGCCTTCCTAGGAAAAATTCCCACAACAAAGGACATTTTTTTAAAACAGTAAATAAACCTCAAACCTCCAACTGATAAATGCTGGAAGAAAGAGGTCCCAGACTTTGGCAAATCGTCCTGTTGATTCATTCTACAGGGGCTGAAGCCAGTACCATGTGCTGCGAGATTAGAGCATATAGACTCATGGATTCACACCTCGTATCTTAAAAGGGCACCACCTCCTGAGTGGACTCTGACTCCCACCAAAGACCTTCACCTCCAGTTAACTAAACATCGACCTTCAACCCATGATTAGAAGCAGACAACAGCTGTCGTGGACTGCTTTAACCTAACACACAGGAACAGGCCTGTATGCAAAAAGATGCCTATGTTTATTATACAATAACCCTTACAATTATTGTCCTAGATATACTGTCAACTGCTGTCTCATATAGAACAGGGCATTTGCCTTCTCTGATATAACATCCTTTAGTAACTAACATAAATTTCACAGCCTTGCTATTGTTAATCATGTATCCCTACATCTTCTTGCCACTGCCACCTACTGATGCCCATGAAACAAACCTGCTTCTACAATGGGTTCAGGATTATGAAGACAGATTACTAAACTATACCTGCTGGATATACGGACTCATACCTCTTTCCAGTAGCTCTGGCCTGCCATGATTGGTATCCCCCTTCCAAGGTCAGGACTGAATAGAATGCCAAAAATTTATTACATCACAGAAACAGTCTGGTATTCTTAGTGCTGGCAAAACAAATGACAATATGTAGTTGGCCCATTAAAAACACTCTTAAGAACAAGGAATATGGGAAAAGTTTTTTGTTGGATAGGATCAGCTCATTAGCTCTCTGCTTAGCATCTCCCCACCTAAAACAGAAGGTGGTAACCATGCCCCAAACAATGAACCATCTTCAAAATGGAATAATGTAAATTTGGGATAGATTTATCAGGCTTATCCCTTCATTTGGTCAACTCAGCCAAAATGCTTCTTTGTGCTGGAAGCAAAGAAATCACACCAAGGACCTATGGCCAAACAGTATGAGAGATATGGGTTGGATACCTGGAGAAGGCTGT
This sequence comes from Macaca thibetana thibetana, assembly GCF_024542745.1. NCBI lineage: Eukaryota > Metazoa > Chordata > Mammalia > Primates > Cercopithecidae > Macaca > Macaca thibetana. Next base: position 57,568,906 of record NC_065589.1, read on the forward strand.
GATACATTATCATATTACAAGACACTGATTGGCATGCCAGCAATTGGGTGCAGCAACCAGGTATTTATTGGCTAGCTCCAAATGGGACATATTGGCTATGTGACACTAACATGGCCGGGGTTACCTCCAGGGTGGTTAGGACAATATTCCTTAGGTTATGTTTGGGCACAAGGATGAGTAATTCAGACCCTTCCAAAACCAACAATTTTTTTTTTCGTTTGCAATCTCATTGGACACATTCAGTATTCTAATGGTATGATCGTTTAACTTCTATCTTTGTACCACAGATAGATACTGAAGATGTTATATGGCATATAGAGTCCTTAACAAATTCACACCCAAAAGGCCATGAATGATAGCCTCATGAGTATCCCTTTGCTAAACAATGAGGTCATGCTTATGAGAAAAGCTGTGCTGGAAAACCATATGGCTTTAGATATACTCACGGTAGCACAAGGTGGGACCTGCACCATCATAAAAACTGAATGTTGTGTGTATATTCCAGATGAATCCAAGAACATAACCCAACTTATGACTCATAGGAAAACTCAGATAACCAAGCTGTCAGATCCAAAACCCTCACTAATCAATTAGTGGTTGAGCAGTTGGTTTGGATCCTGGGGAACATGGTGGCATAAACTATGGCTTACAATAGGAAAAATAATAATAATCTGTGTTCGTCCTGTTTTTGCTTACAAGGTTGTTATTGCATATGTTTGCAAATAAGTCAATGTGCAACTGAAAGAGAGGTCAGAACTCAGTCGGAACACAGTTCAGCTGAAACAGAAGGATTGGAGAGCTTTGAAGAGCTAGCACCTGATGATTGAAGGTCATCTGCATTTGCTAGTTGGCTTTTTCCCAAAGAAAAAGTAAACTTTCTCATATCTTCATGACAGGAGGTAATGTTACAACTTGCAGCAAGGGTCAGGAAGGAGTTAGCCTTTTACCTTCCCTGAGAAACTGGGAGAAAGGGGTACCATCTTCCTTGGTGATGACATTCCAAAGGGATGACTCCCAGGTCTTAGAGAAATATATTCCTGGGTTGTAAAACCATTACAAAGTCTTTCTAAAATATTTACAGCTCAAAGAGGCAAAGAAAGAATGTGCAATTACAAGGTTTCTAAGGTAAATGCTCTAAGTAAATGTTCTAGTTCAGGAGACTAGAGGCAGTCTGCCCTGTCTAAAGTAAGCTGAGGTGAAAGTTAAAGTAGTCTTGGTCAAATTACATTTTATAATATTTGTTCTGTTCCAGTTATTCTAGTCCTCTCTGGTTCAATTTTCTTTCTCCAATGAGTCATTGAGGTATTTAAGGTTTGAAGATATAACTTTTTCTTTATTTAATAAGAGGTTTCAAATTTGGAAAATATATTTTGTAGACCATAATGAAAAGTTAATTAGACTTTGTATTATTTACTTTAATAGTATAATATTGTGATAACTATTAAGAGGAAGACAGATGTTTTTGTAATTAACATTTTGAATCTAGAGAAATTGTATTATACAAGAACCCTATAATCAAATTTGAAATTAATCTTTTTTAATCCAACTACACACATCTTGTTCTGAGTGGCAAAAATCCACATTCTCTTCCTAAATGTACTCCTGATGAAAGACAACAAAAGTGATATTTATAGGGAGGTGTTCCAATCTCACCTCATATTGTGAATGTTATTCAAACAGTAGATATATTTTGGTGTGAACCTGCCTAGAAAAGAGGGTTGGAAATTATATAGACTCATGAAATAGTCACAAATACACTCATACAAATACACACACACCAATGGTCACTAACTCCCTAAAATAGTCAGGTTTGAAAATCACCAATTTATATTTGAGGTCTAAAAAAACAATAATTTCAAAACTTTATGTCACTTAGCAATTTGCAGGATTTGAGCTGACTACCAGAATTTATTTGGGATGTGCCTTTCAACCAAGATAACCATCACAGTGGCTTTTTAGTGATGCAAATGCAAAAGGCAGAGGTACTCATTGTTGTAGTCCTAGATGGTAAAGTAACATGCATAAAAATACTTTGGGATGAGTACAACTGCCTGAATGTTAGTGCATGTTATGTAAAAGGATAGGTGTGTGCATCTGCATCTATATTAATTTTCAGACATACGTTCACAGGAATTTTATAACTCAGACCACCAGAAAAGCTGAAAGAGGTGAGTGCATCATATCCATTCAGAACAGTCTACTGAAAGAGAGGCTGGACTAGGCAAAGCTACAGGGCATTTTAGAAAGATTTTTAATGTCTCACACAAAAAATTATTTAAAATAAAAAATCCCTTACTTAACAAAATAAATTGAGTTTTGACTATTGTGGTTTCAAGTGACCCTAATTGTCAATTATATCTCTATTGGACTCATCAGATAATAAATGGGAGATAGGTAATGTTATTAACATTACCAGCTCAGCCACTAAATAACCTGAGGGGTACAGTGCCAATTGAATGTGCAATACCTACAGAGGAGAAACTAGCTTTTTCTGAGCCATTTTAAAGTAACATCTTATTTTTTTTCTTGCAACATTCAGGATAGTTACAAGCTGCATAAATTTCTACCTTCTTTTCTAGGCCAGTGTCCTGTTCCTCAGAAACAATTTTCAATCTCTGAAAAGTTTTTATGCTTGTTACCCACAAGTGGATATTAATAATTTACTGCTTTATTATGCTGTGAATTCAGCACTAAGAAACTGGTGACAGTGTTGGACCTTGTTACTCCAAACTGTGGGTACTTTTTTAGGTTCATCCTTATCACTTATCAATGAGCCTGCTGTTTCTGTAGAAGAGAAGGCTCAGCCCTTTGATGTGGTTTGGCTGGGTCCCCACCCATATATCATCTTGAATTCTCACATGTTGTGGGAGGGACCCTGTGGGAGGTAATTAAATCAAAGGGCAAGTTCCTTCCTGTGCTGTTCTCATGACAGTAAGTCTCACAAGAAGTCATGGTTATTATAAGGAGGAGTTTTCCTGCACAAGCTCTCTCTTTGCCAGCTGCCATCCATGTAAGACGTGACTTGCTGCTCCTTGCCATCTGCCATGATTGTGAAGCCTCCTCAGCCATGTGGAGCTGTAAGTACAATAAACCTCTTTCTTTTCTAAATTGCCCAGCCTTTGAGTATGTCTTTATCAGCAGCATGAAAACAGACTAATATACCCCCATTGCCTTCCTCTAATCCAGTGCCATTGGCAATGTACAGAGAGTTTTCTAGATCTTTCAAGATGTTCTAGAAGGGCTGCATATTTTCATCACTTTTCATATTACATAGATGTATCTTTAGTTTGTTCTCACATTGTGGTCATACCAATATCTCCAATACCCACCTCAAGGTTGTTAGTTTTTGACACATTGTTAGTTGTTTTAGATGGTTAGTTGGTTAATATTAATGGTATTTTAACCATGTTCAGAAAGTGAAAATATATCTGTTGTGTTCATACAATTAGTACAATATTTGATAACCAACTGAGATTACCAGCTACAGACAAAATACTTCAGAGGTCAATGTAGACAAAAGTGTAATTATCTTTATATCTATAAAAATAAATACTTTGCAACTGAGTGTGATCATCATATATAATTTAGTTTCCTTTGTAGATTTTAGGGAAAATACAGTGTTTCTTTGGAAGACCTATGTGACTACTTAGCTATTTTTATATAGTATTTATTCAATTAATAGTTAGAAAACGGATTTTTTTTCCCCAAGTACAGACAATGAGGGACTTTATATACATCTAAAAAATATGAAAATACTAAGACTTCAAATAATGAGAGAGTGAAATTTCAGTAGATCAATCTGTTCACAGTAGTTCTCTTTGGCTCATTGTCTTCTTTTTCTACGAAAAAAATATCTAGTCAGCTCATTGTCATCTCGAGTATGTAAGTTGGATTTTGTATGCACCACTGCAGTCCCCTACTCCAATATTTTATCTTCTTATTTTTGAAAAGCCAATACTTCAATGATCCAATGCTGTTTAAAATAGTTTATCAAAATGTAATGAAGTGTGTATACCAATATTTACTCAATACTTCTATATGTAATTTTCTCTATTTTTGATTCTAGCCCATTTCTGTCAGGGCAGTGAAAATGACGGGAAAATGGAAAGACATTATTTATTCACAATTGACAAAAATGATTATTGCAATAATAAAATAATTCACTATTGGAGACTTTTTACCTGTTGGGAAAACCCACCTAATTCTTTACCATTAGATTTAATGTGAAAATCGCGAAGAAAAACTAGGACTTCACAGATAATCATACTATAACAAAGCAGTAATTTAGCTATCTGACCTGCTTTTGAATATCAGGTAGGAATTAACTTAAAAAACAAAATCAAACAGAAAAAGGAGAACTAAAAACAAGAGACACTGATTCTTTCTTACAAGTATCCATCTCTCTCATTTTCAGTATATTCTCATGCAAACAACAGAGAAAAGAAAGACGCAATTGATGAGATTAGAAAATTTTAGGAATGCACATTTTGTTTGTAAGTTACAACTTCACAGTATGCATTATATACAAACATATATATTGTATACGTATAAATATATTGTATTTTTGTATAATTATTCCATAAAACAAATCCAATTCATTTTCTGCTTCTGTGTTTATAACACAAATTATGTACTAAATGCATAAAATATTATCAATTTTCTACCTCATAATTATTGCATAGTGAACATATATAAAAGTAAATTCTCAGTTATCTAATAGGTAGGATATTTTTCTACTGCCATTCTCAATAGTACAGTATATATAATGAAGAAATATAAATAATTATAATGATATCTTTATGCATATCAAATTAGGTTGGTGAAATTAGTAATATACATAATTTGTGAAGCAACTTAAGATCAGCTTTAAGAAATAATACAGTCACCAATAGCATATTTTAATAGCTGGCATCTTAATAGTAAATGGTTGCAGGTCCCTTTGGGGAGGCTAGATGGAAGATTAATAGTGTACATTTTTGCAGTGTAGTAGGACTTGGTCACTCCTTCATTTGCAAAGATCTGGGTCAGTGAACTGATTCAAATCTGGAAATTCATGGATGTACTTTTACTCTCTATGATTCAAATCAATCTTCTGTTTATGAAACCTAGAGCTTTTTCAATTACACAGATCAGGGAAAACTTTATTAAGCTATCCAACTATTTCAATTCTAGAGATGCCATGATTAACTAGCCAGCCCTGAAGATGACTGTGAGATAGACCAGCCTGACTACTCCTTTAGCTCTATTGCCCATAACAATAACCCTGTCCACTTTGTCTTTGGTGATTAAGTGATTCACCGTCACCCATATTTCCAAAGTTTCTATGTGTAAATTGGCAAAATCATACAGTCATTTTGATATATGTATATACAGCATCTCCTCATGAATTTAACTTTGTATCTCACCCCCTGGAATCTGCTAGGTCTGGATTCTAGTTTAGGTCCAAGAAAGAAGGGGAGGTGACAGAGGTAGGTCCTGAGGTGGACCAGTGGTCCTTTGTAAGGCAGCTATGTCAGGTGAGGCCACTAAGGTCTTTACTGAAAAAGAGACTAAACTTCTCAAGCAGGACTAAAGAGCTGCTTCCAGTGGCAAAGAAAGAATTTAGGGATTAAATGTCACACCTTCATTAGAATCGGCCTTATGCCCAATCCAACTTTTAGGATTTCATTCCTTCCCAATGAATATGCTAATTTTGATAAAAAGAGGCCTTGTGAAATTGAGAATTCATTTGTGTTGCAATTCATCTACCTGCAAGATTACAATTTAGGTTTGGTTTTCAGAAATCTAGATCTGGCACAAGAGATACGATTTTTTTTTAGGGGATACGGGGCCATAATTCTGAAAGACATAATCATATAATAAACGTTGAAATACCAAAAGATAAAAATTCCTGAGATTTAAAATTTTGAAAATCACAATCCCAAAAGATCAATATCACCAAATTGTAATTCTGAGGAAAAAAATAAAAATAAATTATTGGTGTAAATTCTGGATTACAAAGGCTGAGGAGCATGGAGTTCTGATGTCCAAGGCAACCGAACTTTGTCCCAGCTCTCAGAAAGAGACCAATTTGCCTTCCGTATTTGTTCTCACTGGGCTCTTGGCCTATTCCATGGTATCCCCCAACGTTTAGGGTAGATCTTTAACACATAATCCACTCATATTCATGCACTAATCTCCTCTGGAAACATCCTCAGAGACACACCCAAAATAATGCTTTACCAAATTTCTGGGTATTTCTTAATCCAGTCACATTGACACCTAATATTAAGTGTACAAATCTACCTGTTGTCAACTTTGTAGCCATACGTAACTCTTTAAGCCATACTTAACTTCCAAATGAAGACATTAAGAAGGAAGTAAATCCACCTAACATGATGCAACTCTCTCCTGTGTACAACTGACAGTGCACTAATGTCTTCCCCAGAATTTGACCTTGAGGATTTCAGCATTCAGGATTGTAATCTTTGAGAACTGTGATTTAGGATTTTAGACATTATGAATTTTAGATTTTAGAGATTTTAGACTTTAGGGATATTGACCTTTTTGGAATTCAATATTCAGGATTATGGCATTTGGGATTATGATCTAAATATTCTGCTTGAAAAAAGCTAATCATTCATACCCAAATAAAATATCACCCCCTTTAAATTTTTATTTTATTTTAATAAAATATATTTTGTGCTACTTAAATTATTACTACCAACTTGTATTTGAAAGTACTTGTCTCATATTCCCTGACTGATAATCTTAAATTTTACCTAAAATGTTGATTATTGAATTATTGAGTAATGAAAATACCTTTATACTGATATTCTAACAAATTTAACATCATTAACTCTGGTGCTGGAATAAAAGATTTTCAGATGAGATTGGGTACCCTCAGGGTGGCATGACCATGGACGGACATAGAAAGTTTCATACATGCCACTGAGTTTATGGTAATTTTCATATGCCATCACTTGTAAGATGTATTGCTATTTTAGGGAAAATAAATGTGAAAAAACTGTATATCAAAAAGTGATAAACATGAATAATATGTAGTCAGAAGTAGGTTTGGGAAATGAGTTTCTGAAGACTTGATCTAGATATAAACATTAATAAATATTACAAAATTTCTGAAATACTGGAAAAAGAAAATTGTAAAAATAATTACAAGAAACATTTTGGTGAAAACATTTTGTGATTTTTAAAATTACATTCACTTCGTACTGCTTTTATGCTTTTACCTATTACATTATTGAATTTTTTCACATTACTGTCTAACTTACTATTTTATATAGTCCTCAGTATTGCAAACATGGCATTTCCAGAAAAGACTCATATATCACTAATAAGAAGTTTAAGGGTTTATAATAATTGATCAGGTTATTTCTCATAGTAAAGTTCTTTAACATTATTGCTAACAGAAATCTTAATGTCTGCTTTAACATAACTCTACTGTTCAACATTCTGTGCTAACATCTTATTCTCAAGAAAGTGCTTACCAAGGAAGATAAAGTTACAAATAACTTTGTTTCAGGAACTTCATGAAAACTCAGTTATCCAAAGAATAGAATATTCAACTATCTCTCCTGGAGAATTACCACTTCTCACAACCATAGACTGCTCAGCCAGCCTTGCCAAAGCTCACTGCAACAACCCCACCTCAGTGAATCCACTAGTGTCAAATTTGACCCAGTTTCACACAGGACTTTTTACTGAATGGATCACCCGAAATCAAACCCTCGAGATCTTATGAATATCTTATTCTTGATCTTCCTATTTCAAGAAACCACTAAGACTCTGTCAATGTAGTTCACTAATTTACTGCAGTAAGCAATAAACCTGTCTTTATTTAATCAATGAGTTATTTTGGTAGTCTTACTGAAGAGATGGCTGTAGACATCCCCATTACTTTAAAAATTTTTTAGATTATTATTTTACTTTCAAAGAAATTTCTGTAAAATAAAAGAGTGTTAGCATCACTGTTTTGTCACACTCAGCAGCTTGCCATATGGTAAATATACATTAAAGACAATTAAGGGTAAAAAGAAACTGTTTTTCCTCACACAACACAATTACATAGTGTGAAAACATTCAGGGAGTGCTTATGAACTCAGTAGATTCTGAAACATAAGCTAATTTTCACAAGACATAAGGAATTTTACTAGAAAAATATAAGCAGCATTTTAGTTCTTTTTTAGCGATCTAATTAGTATGTCCTTTAAAGAAAAACTCTTTAAGATTTAGATAATTTTATGTGAATTTTATTTACATTGCATCTTCAATTATGTGAGGCTCAAATCTTTTAAATGTCTTGATACTGTCAAATATGGTTATGCAAATATTTAAATCTGGTCCTTGAGTTAGTTGAACATATAGTGCCAATAGACTGTTATAATGCCTGAGAGATCTGTGTCTTTATTTATGTATTTGAGAAAATGTTTTTTGTAGAGAAAAGGAACTGCACAATGGAGACATTAAATTTCAAGTACAGAAAATCAAAGGGGATTTGCTACTCATCAGAATGGAGGATTTTTAAATTATTGAATACAACATACATTAGATAATTTGCACAAATCATCAGTATACAGCTGAACAAAATTATTCAACTGAACTGTGTGATCAGAATCCAGATGAAGAAACAGAAGATTACCCATGTCGTGGAAATTCCCCTCATGTTCTCTTTCTGTCCCTAGCTCATCTCAAAGAGGGTGGAGTCATTTTGGTGTATATTTATGTTAAAACTTATACCTTAAAACCTATGAAGCATATTTTATGTCAATTTTACCCCCAACAAATTGTTTATAGAAAGTAAGTATACCTGATATGCATACCTGATACAGCAAAGTAGTTAAATAAAAGGAGAAGGAACATAAAAATTTCCTTTGAGGAAATGGCATTTCTTAAAATGAGAAACTTGAATGATAAGAATAAATCAGGTATAAAAAGATTGTTGAAAAGCATTTTGAACCTTGAGAATATTGATTATTTGCAAAAATACGGATGGGGCCTCACATATATAACCTTCATTTAAAAAGCTAAGTACTAGGAGTAATGATAAAGAATTCTTTATTTGTAAGGTACAAAGAAGACATATTAATCTTCACTGCTAGACACCAGGAGAGTGATGACCTCCATGCTTCCAAGGGGACTTTTAGGGGTGGAGATGGGTAGTGGTAAAAGGGAGGCTTCTGGGGTCTAAGGGCCCATGGAAGGTTTCTGGGGGGGGGGGGTCTGTCCAGGTATAATATGTTGGTGAAAATTCTGTGAATCACATAGTTATTATACAAACAAATTGTATATATACATATGCTATGATATGTAGACAGTAACTTAAAGTTTAAAAGTTATATTAATCATATGACATAGATGTATTATTCACATTTTAGACTCTTTCCTAAGAGTTAACATTTGTTAAGAACTGATGTCCCTCTTCTGACATAGAACTATAAACTTTAGACTTTAAATGTACATGATACTTTTCAACATATCTATATATTGTAGCTTTCATGTTAACAATGAAAGCCCTTCTTTCTTCCCAGGATTAAATGTCTACCATATAGGCATTATTCATTCCTTAAGATTAAGAAAGAGATATATTGTTTTGCATCTTTGTAATATACAGTTAAACATGAATTAAACATCATTTTAAATCTAGAGTTGTCCACCCATTTTTCACTTTTTTAACCTAATATTAAAAAAAACACATTGAAAATCACCTGTTGAAATCTAAAGCACTATGAAACTTAATTCCTGAAATTAAAACATCATGCTTTTACCAAAATTTGAAGCATCTACTCTGGGAATACTGTGTACAACCTGACAATTATACCTTGAGACAACAGTGTGAAGGTAAAAAAAAATAAAAAGTAGAATGGACACACTAGAAATCATCGAAAAGATGAGACCAAGGTGAGAAAAAAGAAACTAATATACGGAGCATATACAATAAGATTCATAGCACTCAATAATTAAAATTTAATTTTGAGCTGGGTATTCTCATTTAAGTTTTATAAAAGAGTAACTTGGGGCCAGGTGCGGTTGCTCACGCCTGTAATCTCAGGACTTTGGGAGGCCGAGGTGGGCAGATCACGTGGTCAGGAGCTCGAGACCAGCCTGGCTAACATAGTGAAACCCCCGTCTCTACTAAAAATACAAAAATTAGCCAGGAATGGTGGTGCACACCTGTAGTCCTAGCTAGTTGGGAGCCTGAGGCAGAAGAATTGCTTGAACCCGGGAGGCAGAGATTGTGGTGAGCGGAGATCGCATCACTGTACTCCAGCCTGGGCAACAGAGTGAGACTCCACCTCAAAAAAAAAAAAAAAAGAGTAACTTGATTTGAGAAAGATTAAGTGACCCATTCATGATAACATAAGCAGGAAGCAGCAAAACTATAACATATGTGTTTTTAAGACTAAAAACAAAGCATTTAAAATAATACAATAATAAAAAGTGTAAATAAGCAGATATTACCTAACTCATAATTATCTTCAATCAATTAAGATTTATCCCTAAAATCTACGGAGAGTTAGGCAATACAATTGAGATGTCATAAATATACTTTTATCAGGTAAGAAGAAAATGGCTAAGCATTAGGTCTTTAATCAATTCCTTCCCTTTTCCGGATAAAAGGGCCTATCAAATCTTGAAAACATGCTAATGACAGAACTCCAAGTCAACTATTTAATAGTGTTGCCAGTAGGAGAATTCTTATCTATGGAATGCTTTAGCAAGATTTACCTTAATTTGTCTAGATGATTGTAGTAAACACCTAGGAATTATAAATTTGTATGACATGGGTCCCTGGTAAATATACTATTAACTACTTAAATATTTAAGTATAAAATGGAGATGACTGAGTGGCTGCCTTCTCTATTATTAATGTAGCTACTGACGTTTTTTAGATACTTCTATATTAATGTGGTCAAAGTGTGTTTCATGTAAGAAGGAAGGATCTGTGGTGCTGCAATGCCTGATCTGGATTTATCCCTGTTTGCCTGTCCCTTCTGAATACTTGTAGGCATGTATTTTTAATAAAGCTTGACACCAAGTGGATCTACCATAACAAGGTACTACAAATTGTATTGGGTGACTTAAAACAAAAGAAATTTATGTCTCACAGTTCTGGAAGCTAGAAGTCTGAAATGAAGGTATAGGCAACATCATATGAGACTTTCCTTCCTCTGCATAGTTTCTAGTGGTTTGTGGACAATTTTGGGTGTTTCTTGGCTTGCAGCTGCATAACGCCAGTCTCTTTCTTCCTTGTCATATGGCTTCTCCCTGTGTGAGTGTCTATCTTCATATGGCCACTTTGTCCTAAAAACACCAGTCCACCATACTTCTGTATGACCTCATATTAACAAATTACATGAGCAATGATCCTATTTCCAAATAAGTTCACATTCTAAAGAACTAGAGGTTATGACTTGGGTATATTTTCTGGGGTAACACAATCCAGCCCCTAACAACAGATATCTGATTTGTGCAGGGATTACTTGACAATCATATCCTTTGTGTCTAGTTAAAATTCAAGGATTTATAAAAGGTGACACCATCCTAATTTAGTTTTTAAGCTGCTAAGAAGAAATATCAAATATCTTTGAAAAAAATGTATATAAATACGGAATATAATATCCATGGTAACTTAACAATAAAAATATTTCGACTACTTTTCTAACCACATCCTGAGGCAGAGATCAAAATAACAAAGTACATAAGCAAGAAACGTGCTATGTGAACTGGACATATGATCAAATTTGGAAACAAATCTATCTGTTTTGCTTTAATTTTAATTTGGGTTCTGATGTAAACAGACACCATGACAGAAATTTGGATACAATACATTTATTTGTGAATTGAGCACTGGAAGCACTCTAGACAGTAGAGAAGTGAGAAAAGAAAAGAAGTAAAGCCAATAAAGAATATTAATGAATAAGTTCTTATCCTGGGTAACTAGGCTTAATATCATCAGAATCCACTGAAACACTGTACAAAATATGGCACAGAATTTTTCCAGACTATCAGGGAATTGAAGAATTCATCTACAATTCCTAGAGGCTCTAGGAGCAATGGCTTGATTACATTAGCACTTGCCTTGTGCCCAGCAGACTCCCACGGCCAGAGAAATCCCTAGCGTAGAGATGCAGGGTGTTGTCAACATGTATAAGATATCTTTGCAAATTACCTCAAGCATAGCCAAGGATAGAGAGGTGGAAAACTGACAGCCTGTGATACCTGTTTTATACCTTTTGGTAAACAGTGTTAGTGACAGTCTTAATGAAACTTTGTGACTCTCTTAATTAAACTCTGACTTTTTTAAAAATTAAGACCTAGAGTAAGCTCAATGTTGGTTCTTCCAATGCATCCTTGCACAGAGAAAGAATAAACATACAATTCTTAATTTCTCCAATGTATGCTCCATGGCATTTGTTGAAAATGAATAAATTTGTGATCAGAAGCACAGTCTTTCTAGACTCCAAATATCCCTGAGTGGGCTAGAAGGAGAACAGTCTTGTACAATATATTTTCCCCATGAATTATAACCTGCTACCTTTCTGATACAATATGGATAAACTGAGTGATATGGTTTGGCTGTGTCCCCACCCTCATCTCATCTTGAATTGTAATCCCCATAATCTTTATGTGTTATAGGTGGGACCCAGTGGGAGGTAATTGAATCTTGGAGGCTGTTTCCCCCATGCTTTCTTGTGATACTGAGTGAGTTCTCACAAGATCTGATGGTTTTATGAACATCTGGCATTTCCCCTCTGGCATTTAGTCCATACTGCCACCCTGTGAAGAAAGCTCCTGCTTCTCCTTTGCCTTCTGCCATGACTGTAAGTTTCCCGAGGCCTCCCCAGCAATGCAGAACTGTGAGTCAATTAAACTCTTTTTCTTTATAAATTACCCAGTCTCTGGTATTTCTTCAGAGCAGCTTGAGAACAGACTAATACACTGAGCCATATTTGTAGAAGATAGATGCTAAGTAAATTGGATGAAATTGATGTGTCAGAGTTACTAGTAAGCAAATAAGATAGTCACGAGTTGAGTTTGGTGAATTTAGATATGCGGTGACCTTGGCCACTTAACTGACAACAGAGCAAGAATAAGTACAGAAATAGAGTACATAAATTTTGTCTACTTAAAAGTAACTCACAGGAAAAAAACAGCAAGCTAAGAAAGAAAACAAATATGAGGATTTATTGGAAAACTATGGAATAGTGGTCTACTAGAGATGTATGTACCATTTGTTGCTCTCACATCAAAGATGAACTCTTCTTTACCTATACCTGCCCCTAAATGTCTAATGTCAATGTACACAAACGGCACTCATTTACTCAGATAAGGTATTCATTGCCCATACTATTTAAAAGATGTGTATTCTCAAGAAATAATGTGGAGCCTGTGGTACCTTCCAAATAACCTGGAATTTAATGGTGAGGGTCTTAGGCCTCCTCAGGGATGACATATTTATGGAGTCATTTAGTAGGGGTGCTAGTGGTAGAATCTTTGCCTCAGGCAGGAGGAGCAGTATTTATATCATAAAATCTGTGGTGTAGGTATAGCAGTGAAACTCGTGAAAGTCTTTAGGGAAATGTATATGACAGAGCATTTTTACGCAGACACACACACACACACTCTCTCTCACACACACACATATATGTCCTTATTTTCATACTGTCAAAGAAGAGCTAACCAAACCGTTATATTTTTATCAAAGTTTCTGTTGAGCTTCATAAATAGATTATGAGAAAGAACTTGGATAAATAAGTCTATAAAAAAAAGCTCTGGATTTTGATGAGTCTCTAGATCTGAAGTTAATGTAGTAACCTAGATTTTTCTGAGATCCTGCTAGTACATCAGAAATAGCCTAGTGTCCAATCTATTAATAAAGCAGGGAGAGGGATGCTGTTATGCAGTACACTGTCTTCTACTGGCTATATAACCTGTTCACCATTACTATAAAATGTGCTATGTGGCTGGTAATAAGGGCATTCACGTTGTCCCTAGTGGGCACTGAAATATAATGATGAAAAGAAAAAAGCCTTAATTGATAATTTCAATGAGATAATGTTATTTGAGTGTGACTTTATTAATGTTATCAAGAAACCACAGAGTTTTTGGCATATGGCTAACTACTCCTAAGTTTGATATGCATAGTATTAAAAATTCAAACTCAATTTACTTTTCCATTTTTTCTCTGTGTATTTGTTATTTTCTGGAGTTGGCCTATTGAGACTTATGTTAATGACTAAATCCATTCAACAATCTGTTTTTGAAAAGCAACATGAAAATAGTTGGAAGAAACACAAGTTCCATTTAGACAAACTATGCGCCTAAATAATTTGTGACAAGGAATAGCTCTAAATTGCCCTAGATTTCACTGAAGATTTATTTAGTTGAAGAAATGATTATCCTTCTTACTTAATGTCAAAGATGTTGATACTCTGTACATCTAAATAGCATTACTGCATGAGAAGCATCAGTCTGCCATGGGCTTTGTTTGTACTATTTGTTGTCCTTTCTAAAAATAACCAATTTCTGCTTTGATTTAACCTCCTTTTGGTGCTATTTCTTAAGGAAAATGTTGTTTAAAGCTAATGGCCCTGTCTCTGAATTTTGTGCTAATAGTGTGGCTCTTTTGGTTTTCCACATATTAATGTCAATGTCAAATTATTTTCTATATGCCCTTTTAGTCAAACCTAGTGCATCTAGTATTCAGATTTTCTTGATTACTCTCTGTTTTAGTTCATTCTCACACTGCTATAAAGAACTATCTGAGACTGGGTAATTTATGAAGAGAAGCAATTTAATTGACTCGCAGTTTCACCGGCTGTACGGGAGGCATGTCTGGAAAGGCCTCAGGAAACCTCAAATCATGGCAGAAGGGTGAGTGGGAAGCAAGCAGGTTTTCACATGGCGGGAGGAGAGACAGAGAGAAGGAAGAGTTACATACTTTTAAACAACTAAGTCTCATGAAAACTCACTCACTATCACGAGAACAGCAAGACAGAAATCTGCCCCCATGATCCAGTCACATCCTACCAGGCCTCTCCTCCAAAACTGAAGATCATAATTCAACATGAGATTTCAGTGAGGACACAGAGTCAAACCATATCACACTTAGTTTTCATAACAGGTTGAAATTATTTTTATTACTGTAAGACTGGGCTAATGAACAGGGGGAATTTGATGAACATGGCCTAGATATAATTAATCAAGTAATAATCATTCATACCACTGAGCACATACACAGATTTGAGATGTCATAGAAACATTATCAGACGTTCTACTTAAAATTTTTTTTCTTCATTGATGTGAACTTTACTTAATGAAGAAAGTATTTACCTTTTCTATCCCAATGCTAAATTTATCATTTGTTAGCATGGCAAAGTATTAGGAAGTAATATGTTAAAAAATACAGCTTCATCTTAGTACTACACAGACTATACTAGCAAACATTTTTCTCATTATAATAGTGTCAAATTTACATTAAAAATGTGAGGACTTATTCTGCAGCCAACACAGTGCTAAGGAGCTTCTATATTTTATGTCACTGAATCTTTACCACAAATTTCAAAAGTACATGTTTCTGTCTTTTCCACTTATTTATAAAGAAACCGAGGCTTTGAGATATTAAATATATTCTCCAAAATAACAGAGCTAAGGAATTGGGGACAATGAATTAAAACCAAGTCACTGGAGTTCAGACACCTTGCTTTTAATCATTGCATTATGTAGACTGAGTTGATCAAGGTCCTTCAGAAATTACAAGGTTACTGTTATTCTTTTCTGCCATCAACTGCTAATAATGGGCACCTAGGAAGCACATGGATTTAATTCTCTTTTTTAGGTAATATATAAATGTAACTAAGCATTTCCTTTATCCTTTGTAAATTGTGTACTCCTCATCCACACATAGATAAAATCCTGTCTTGCATTTGCTTTAAGGTCTTGTTCATAGCTCCTCTGTCTTTAAAAGTTATTTTCTGAATATGTCTACCTGACATTGGTCTTCCTAAGTTTACATATGCAGTACTTTTAAAGAAAAATTATATGTCATTATTTTAAATTTCACTTAGTTCTTTAGTAATTTCCTGTAATGATTTAAAAACAGATTTATTGAGTTATTATTGGCATACAGTAAAATCCACAGATGCAAAATGTACCACGTGGGTATGTGGGCATATATATGCATATGCATGTACAAATACATATACTTATATACATGTACATATATACACAACCACAGGTATTTCTAGTCAAATAAAAAATATTATTTCTGGCACAATATGACTTTCTTTATGCAAGGAAACTATTAAAACTGTACTCTGATGTATCATTTTTTGAGAGTAATGACCTGGTGATCTCACATGGTGCTATTTTTATGATATTATTTGCTTAGATAGTGAGATTGTAATATCCGCTTCTGAAATTTCAGAGGACTGAGCAACATTGTTTCTATAGTGGACTTTTGTAAATTTAACATTTTTCATGGTATTACATATGCGTGAACATGCTGTTTTGAAGAGAGAAATTTCTTGCACATTTAAAAACAACAAATATCTTTGCAGTTAGAACAGTTGGTAGTTATTGAAGTACCTATGCCAAGTAAAATCATTAGCAAGCACTAGAGGGAATTAAAAACAAGGTTCGGTTTCCTGTATGATATGTAAGAAGTTTGGAAGTCACCACTCCACCCTAACAAGTATAAAACTAAGCCAACTGAAAAAAATCAACTCTTCTCATATTCATAAGAAAAGTGATTTCACAGGAAAAACCACTGCCCCCAAAATTGGAGAGCTAGGCAGGCAAATATAGAGAATCACAACTAACAGATCAGAAAACCACAGGCAGGAACTTTCAGAAGAATCAGGGACACGGTAGGAAAACCTGAACTTTAATTGATGAATTCCTGGAGGCTCACTGTGAACAACACTGAATTTTTGTTGTTGCTGAGATGGAGTCATGCTTTGTCGCCCAGACTGGAGTACAGTGGTGCAATCTAAGCTCATTGCAAACTTCACCTCCCGGGTTCAAGAGACAACGCCAAAATTTTAAATTCCAAGGTGACCCAGTTACAGAAGGGCTTCCATACTTTTGTGGGTTGTACCTTCAGGAGCTTGACGTGGTCCTCAAAGTGAATATCAGAGAAAAATCTCCTTGTGCTTCCAGCAAGGGGAGGAAAAGACAAACCATTTGGAAATACAACAGATCATTTTATTTTTCTTAACAACGTATGCCCTCAGGAGGAACTATTTAACCAAAGACTAACCTGCTTGGTTTTATCTGAGCTTAACTGACTTGAAGGGAAAGAAATAACCCACTCTGGTCTCCTCAGACCTTACATATTGGAGGTTTTAACATAGGAGAAGGGAAATAACCAATTCCATCCTTCTAGCTGAGATGGGGTGAAGAGAAACTTAGAAGCACTAGTGAAGTTCACAGTCCAGAAGAGTACTAAAAGTCTAAGAACCAATCAGAGGACTATAAAAGATGTCCCTCTCTCCACACACCTTACCACTCACTACCAAATTCTCACTTGCAGCAGGTCCTGTCACCCAGTATGTCATGTCTGGTTATCAAGAAAAATTAAAAGGCATACTAAAAAGCAAAACATACAGTTGGAAGAAAGAACATCAGAGCCAGACTCAGATAGGTAGAGGTGTTGGGATTATCAGACTGGGAATTTAAAACAATATACTAAGGGTGTTAACTGATAAAGTAGACAGCATGAAAACACAAATGAAAAAAATGTACGCAGATAGATGGCAGCAGGGAAAATGAAATAATATAAAATGCTCAATTAAAACCACAAAAGGCAAAAGAGTACGAGACAAAATAGAAAAATAAAAACAAGGATGGCAAATAAGAAACAGTAACAAATATAGTTTTAATCCAAATATATCATTTTCAATGTCAACAGTCTAAATGCACCCATTAAAAGATGAAGAGTGAGTGGATCAAAAATAAGATTCAACTACCTTTTGCCTACAGGAAACCCACTTTAAATTAAAAATAGGTATATGGATTAAAAGTAGATGAATGGAGTAAAATATATGATGCTAACCTTAATCAAAAGAAAGTCAGGATAAAGGGGGATAAGATGACAAAATTGATGCTCCGGAAGCACATCTCCTGCCATGAGAAACCAAAATATTCAGTAAACCATCAAACTTTTGAACAGATCTTTTGAGAGAAAAGACTGAAAGTCAATACAGAGGCAATGGAGACACCAAAAAGGAAGAGAGACGAAGATGAGAACCCTACAAAGAGTTGCCAAGTGCCAGAACCAGCTCCTGGCCATGAATAGGACCTGAGAAAGGGCTGAGTGAAGAGACTGGGGCAACACACTTTTGCTGTGTGTGAACTTCTGGGATCCCAACTCTAACTCTGTGGGGTCCCAACTCTAACTTCTGAATCAATGACCCCACAGACATTTGAATTGGCAGCGGTAATGACCAGAGAATAGGCAGAGACACAGTTTGAACCTTGCTTGGAGCCCAAGATTTTGCATGCAGGGCAGCTGCAGCACCTGAAAATTTTGCCAGTGGCCTGAGAGCACTTCAGCCGCACCAGCATAGACAGAGTTCAACCCCAAGGGTCCAGAGGACAAAAACATGGGCTTGGGACCCAGTCTCCCAGGGTTTGAGCACACTGCTCAAGAATATTGAGCTGAAATCTTCTGTGGCTGGAGTTTGAGAAGCAGACGAGCTCCCACTCTCAGAATACTAAGAAAGTGTGGTGTGAGTTCTTTGGCTAACACAGGACATGGGTGTGCCTCATTTGGCAAGACTGATTTGAAAAGGGTGTGGCCTATGTACCAATTACATCCTCTGCTGAGGGAGCCCACAGCCTGGAAAAACTAATAGGCCAGTGATGAGTACTGTGGACTTGAAATAAAACTAGCTGGTCGGGAAAGCTACTGGAGCAGACTCCAGAAGGTGACCCAGTCAGAGAAGTGTGAGCTCGGAAGTTCCCACAGCCATCTGCTGAGCAAAAAGCCCTGGGCAACAGGCACTACACCAGCTGCTCACCCAGAGCAACACCACCCTGCCCAAGGATCCCTCACCCTTGACACATTGCATCAACAAACCACCTGCAGAGATACACTACAACCCACTCTGACTCTGCCAAGCAATGAGGACCAGTGGGTCCCTGGGAAGCTGTGGGCCACCTGGCAACCTAGCCTTCAGCTCAGGTAGCCTCTAAGGGAAGGAGTAGCGCAGACTTTCAGGGCTTCTCTTAGGGGTAAGGAGACACA
This sequence comes from Macaca thibetana thibetana, assembly GCF_024542745.1. Lineage (NCBI taxonomy): Eukaryota > Metazoa > Chordata > Mammalia > Primates > Cercopithecidae > Macaca > Macaca thibetana. Next base: position 57,588,155 of record NC_065589.1, read on the forward strand.
GGCATAGCACCAGTGATTTGAGGGGGCTGCCCAAGGCCCAGGAATAAACTTCGTGAGGGGAGTGTCTCTACACCTGTCCATCTTACCCACCCCAGAACACTGTTGCAAACTCACTAAAATAGAAAAGTGTTATGAGTATAGCTGCACAAGAACATATCTGCCAGACCTTACTCTTAAGCATTGTCTACTGGATGACAGCCTGAATGACAATACCAAATAAAAATTCAGCATAGATTGCTGGTGAAACCCAATGCAGAAAGCTGGTCATGAATAAAGATCCCACACAGACATCTGACCCTCTGAAAGCACTCAGAAACAAAGCCATTAGATTATACTCAACCTTACACTATGCTCAAACTCTCAAGGGAAATAAAAAATTTAAAAATAAAATGTCCCACCTTATTGACAGAAACTTCAAAAATATAAAGTAAAACTATGCTTCTCAGGTGAGAAAAAATCAGAACAAGAGCTCTGGCAATTCAAAAAGTTAGAGGGTCCCCGTATCCCCAAACAATTACATTAACTACCCAGCAATTATTCCTAATCAGATTGAAATTGCTAAAAATAACAGACATAGAATTCAGAAATGGGATGTCAAGAAAACTTAACAAGATTCAGAAGAAAGTTAAAACCCAATCTAAAGGGCAAAGACAATACAATATATCAAATAATGCTGCTGAAACAAGTGGACATCCACATCGCCCAAAAATTAATCTAGACACAAACTTTACACACTTCTCAAAATTAAATTCAAAATGGATTGAATGGCTATTACGATCACAACATATTGTATTCTTTAATAAATAACTGTTTTCAAAATCACAAAGAATTCTTAAAACACAACAACTAGAAAACAATCCAATGGAAAATAAAAGAGCCAAAGACCTTAATAAACACCTGCCAAAGAAGACATGCAGATGGCAAATCAGCATATGAAAAGTTGCTCCACATCATATCTCATCAGAGAAATACAAATTAAAACAATTAGATATGACTACACACCTATTAGCTTGGCACAACACTGACAACTTCAAGTGCTGATGAGGGTATAGAGCAACACAAACTCTCATTCATTGGTGGTAGGGATTCAAAATGGTACAGTCACTTTGGAAGGCAGTTTGGCAGTTTCTTACACAACGTATTAACTTATTATTCCAACACTATACAGTAATAACTCTCTTTGGTATTTACCAAAATAGTTGAAAATATGTCTACTTGTGTAGACACCTGCACACGAATGTTTATAATTCATAATTGCCAAAACTCGGAGGCAACCAAGATGTCCTTCAGTAGATGAATGGATGAACTATGACACATCCAATGGCATATGCAGTGCTAAAAAGAAATGAGCTTACAAGCTATAAAAAATGGAGAGAAACCTAAATGCATTACTACAAGAAAGGAACCAATCTGAAAAGACTACATGCTATATCATTCAAACTATATGACAATCTGAAAAAATGCAAACTAGTGAGACAGTAAAAAGGACAGTGCCATCCAGGGCTAGGGAGGAGAGATGAGTAAACAGGTGGAGCACAGATGATATTTAGAGCAGTGAAACTATTCTATGTGAAACCATAATAGTCGATGGATGCCATACATTTGTCCCAAATCATAAAATACTCAGCATCAAGAGTGAATCCTAATGTAAGCTGTGGTCTCTTGGTGATAATGATGTGTCTACGTAAGTTCATCTATCATAACAAATGTACCAGTCTGGTGGGGAATATTGATAATTGAGAGGCTATTTATGTATGAGGGCAGTGGGTATACAGGAAATTTCTGTACCTTCCTCCCAATTTTATTGTGATTTTAAAATTAAGTCAATTAAAAATACAAGGTACATACAAAAAGTATATTTTAAAATGATGTGGATAAAAAAATGTGGATAAATCTGAGATATTATGGTACAGTTGTTAAGTAAATGAAACTTACAGAAAAGAAAACAAATGTGAAGATAATGAATATTTCAAAATATTACATGAGATGGAAAAACTTAAAATTTGGAGAAATATTAGAGAGAATATGTAAACATATAAATTAATTATATAAATTTTTTTATCAATGTTAACACTATTCATAAAATATTTCTGACCTCAAGCTACAGTTCAATGGGTAGAAAATATATGTATACTAATAATTTCCCTACTGCCTAATATGCAGCAAATTTTCTAAACTGAGGAAAACTAATATTTCTCCCTTTAATCCTAAGAATCTCAATATTAAAAGGGAAAAATTTGACTGAAAATTGAAATTATCATTCAATTTTGAACAGTATTTTATGACTTAGAAGTCTATTGTTCATCTACTATTTCTCATGTATGGCTATAAATTTACATTCTAGGAAAAGAGTTTTAAATATCAGAGTGTGAGGAATATCTTAAACAATATAAATGACTCAGATTATTAATTGTAACTTTAGATTCTGAGTGATTAGAATATTCTAATTAAATCCAAAGAATCATAGTAAAACATATATTAGGGATTAATATAGAAACAAATCCTAATTAAGTCTATTTAGTATAATATTTTCTAACCAAAGAGAGTAAATCTAAATCTTTCAGGTTAGCGGTTCTGACATAATTATTCTATCTTTCAAGCCTGTTACAATGCACTCATTAACTTATAAAATCTATTTCATTTTTACTTATGTTTCCCCAATACTTCATGAGTCATTTAAAATACATTTGAAATTATAACATAATATGCAGAAACTTGGCAATGTAGCATTTTTATATATACTTTGAATACTATGGTGTTAATAAATTATATCCTTTGAATATGTTCATGAAGTTGTAAAGCAAAATGTTATAATTTTTATGGTCAACTAAAAATTAATTTAAGGGTAAAAGTGGTAGACCATTTGCTGTAATCTAATTTTATAGCAGGAAACTAAGATTCTGAGAGACTAAATGATGTAAAGAAACTTAACAACTAGTTAGTTGGTTATTGGGACTAGAATGCAGATTTTCCTGCCACCCAGTTCACAGCTCATACCACAACTGTACTTCCTGCACATTTGCACAGAATGTAGTCCTCTGTAGAAAGCCTGGGTTTCTGGACTCTTTCTCTTTGTCTCTATTCAACTTGAAATGGTAGAGCCAAAGAAGAAAGTTTGGAATGAATGTTTCCTTCTGGGACCACACCTACTTTAGCTTTCAAAATAATTAGCACTCAACTGCATGAGGCAGTAGCCACTGAGAAATTGGGGACCATAATCCATGTTTTTCAAATATTTAACTTACTTTGGCCACTTGGTTAGCAAATAAGCATTACTGTGAAAGTGGGAGTAAAACTTCTACTCATAAACTTGTCTGCCTAATTTTTATTTCATGTGGTTAAAAATTGGTAGTTTGTATGAAACAACATAGTAAAGTGAATCTGAAATTTGATGGAATTATTCATTTTATGGAGAACTAATCCCATACATTAAACACCAGCAAAGAGGATTTCAACCCCTAGGGAATTATCTAAATGTACAAATTATAAGTAGAAATTTATGGGAATTACTGACTGCTTCAATGATACCAAACAAGTCTGGAGTCTAAGATCCTATTTACTTTTTTCAGCACAATTCTGGGAATACAGTAGCTCTTCAAAAAATATGTTTTGTCTATATATTAACATAAATTGCATAATTTATCTTTTTCTCTTTATTATTTTTAAACTAGTCATTAATGTTCCAAGGACTTATATAATAAGGTTCGAACTGGAATTGTTGTTTTTTAAAGTTTGCTCTTTTCTTTGTTTTGAGGCTCACAAATATGTATTTCAAGGCTGACAAATATATATCTGATCATTTTTAATATTCACATATATTGACAGGAATTCCCCAAGCTATTATTCTAGATTTTTCTTTATTTTAATGCTAAATACTTTCTGTCTGTATTGGTCCATTCTCACACTGCTATAAAAATACTACCTGAGACTGGGTTATTTATAAAGAAAAGAAGAGGTTTAATTGACTCAAAATTCCACATGGCTGGGAGGCCTCAGGAAACTTACAATCATGGCAGAAGGTGAAGGGGAAGGAAGATACATCTTCACAAGGCAATAGGAGAGAGAGAACACAGGGAAAACAGCCACTTTTAAACTATCAGATTTCCAGAGAACTCCCTGTCACATAAACAACATGGGGAAACCTACTTCCATGATCCAATCACCTCCCACTAGGTCTCTCCCTTGATACGTAGGGATTACAAATCGAGATGAGATTTGGGTGCGGACACAGAGCCAAACCACATCACTGTCCAATACACTGTTCAAAAAATTATTTTTGTAAAAGAACAGATAATAAATATTTAGGTTTTACAAGCTGTACATTCTCTGTTGTAACAACTCAACTCAGGTGTTATAATGTAACATGAGACAAAATAATATGTACATAAAGGATTGTGATTCTGTTCCAACAAAACTTTATTTATGGATTCTAAGGGTTGATTTCTTATAATTTTTGTGAATCCTGAAAATTTGAGACAGGTCTCAGTTAATTTAGAAAGTTTATTTTGTCAAGGTTGAGGATGAGTGCCCATGACACAGCCTCAGGAAGTCCTGAAGATATGTGCCCAATGTGGTCGGGGCACAGCTTGATTTTATATATTGTAGGGAGACACGAGACCTCAATCAATATATGTAAGAAGTACATTGGTTTTGTCTGGAAAGGCGAGACAATTTGAACCAAAGGCAGGAAGACTCAAAGCCTGGAGGTAGCTTCTAGGTCACAGATAGGTGAAAGACAAGGGGTTGCATTATTTTGAGTTTCTGATTAGTCATTCCAAAGGAGGCGATCAGATGTGCATTTATCTCATGAGCAGAGAGATAATTTTGTATATATTCAGAGGCAGGCTTGCCCTAAGCAGCTTTCAGCTTGATTTTTCCTTTTAGCTTAGTGATTTCGGGGGTCCAAGATATTTTCCTTTCACGTTCTCATGTCATGAAATAGTATTTTCTTTTTGAGTTTTTGCATTATTTTTTCACCATCAGTTGAAATATGCTTAAGATTTCTAAATCCACATTTCCACTTTTACTCTAGGTCCACTCAGAATCTAAATAGGTAACCAAAATGCAACTCACTATGTTTGAAGTTAAAAAAAAAAAAAAAAAAAAAAAAAAGTTCTCTTTTTTTGATTGTCTTTAATGATTCTCTGATGCACATAAGAAATAACAGGATCTTTAACATTTTTCTCTCAAATAGCTGTATTCAATTGTTCAACATATTCTGTAATTCTGTTTTCAAAATATCACTTAAACATGTCCATGTCTTCATCTCTACTGTATTAAATTATGCCAGCCAATACATGATAATGGCTTCCAAATATTTTTATTTTGAGCCCACAGTAAAAATGATATTTTACTTTATGGACAAGTATATATTTATATATCTGTATGTAGTTATAGCTAATGTGTGTTACTGTAAGAATTCATGAAACAATCTTTAAACTTATTAAGTATAAACACTGATATTTCAATTCCATTTTATTATTTTTGATACTGGTCATGAAGTACTAAATTGACTTCAAGACTCATTAATGGTCTGTGAACTGCAGCTTGAAAAATGCTGCCTCACAATAACCCAGGATTTGTAGGATCGTATTAAAAGTATTGTGTTTTACAAGTTAATATTGACTTCTTTTTTTATCTCCGTAGATGATCACATCCCTAGCAACGCTGGTTATACTCAACTATGCACTGTCTCACTTACATAATTTGTATACTCATGTCTCAGACAATAATTTTATCTTTAAACACTCTCAGAAGAGGGTGTTATAACATCTACTTAGGTAGCTGATGACATTACAAACTGATATGGAAATGTAAATAGATATATAAAAACTTTTGATAGAATAGTATCATTCTGTTTACATTATTTATAAACTGAATTTTTACCTTAAAATTATTGACATTATTTACTCATATTTTGGAGAAAACTATTTGAATTGATTGTTATATTCAATTTTAATGTAATGTATTTCCTGAGATTCAAACTATTAGGCACTATAGATGTTTTCATTAATTTGGTTATTAAAACTACTTCTATAATGAACTTTTTAAATAAGATTATACATTTTTAATCATTTTCCCTGGGATCAAGGATTAGAATTAGAAATTAAAATGTCAACAGTTATGATATAATTAGGACTAATGAAATAGTTAAAGGTTTTTTCTTTTAGTTATCTTGATAATACTACATGAGAGCCCCCAATATCAGCACTCTAATGAAGGATAATTTTATTGATGATCATATTTGGATCTGTCATTCACCCACTGGAGAAAAAAGAACACTTATACACTGTTGGGGAGACTGGAAATTAGTTCACCCACTGTGGAAGACAGTGTGGTAATTTCTCAAAGACCTAAAACAGAAATAACATGCAACCCAGAAATCCCATGACCGGGTATATACCCAAAGGAATATAAGTCATTCTTTTTTTTTTTTTTTTTTTTTTTTTTTTTTTTTCTGAGAGGGAGTCTCACTCTGTCACCTGACTAGAGTGCAGTGGCACGATCTTGGCTCACTGCAACCTTCACCTCACGGGTTCAAACGATTCTCCTGCCTGCATTCTATTATAAAGACACATGCATGCATATGTTCATTGCAGCACTGTTCACAGTAGCAAAGATATGGAATCATCCTAAATGCCCATCAATCATAAAGTGGATAAAGAAAATGTGGTACATATACACCATGGAATACTATGCAGTCATAAAAAAGGATGAGTTCATGTCCTTTGCAGGGACATGGATGAAGCTGGAAACCATCATTCTGAGCAAATTATCACAAGGACAGAAAATTTTGTTGAAGGTCTTTTCTGCATCTATTGAGACAATCATGTGGTTTTTGTCCTTGGTTCTGTTTATATGATGGATTACATTTATTGATTTGCATATGTTGAACCAGCCTGACATCCCAGGGATGAAGCCAACTTGATCGTGGTGGATAAGCTTTTTGATGTGCTGTTGTCTTTGATGATGGTGACCTATAGATGGGGTTTTGGTGTAGATGACCGTTTTGTTGATGTTGATGCTATTCCTTTCTGTTAGTTTTCCTTCTAACAGTCAGGTCCCTCAGCTGCAAGTCAGTTGGAGTTTGCTGGAGGTCCACTCCAGATCCTGTTTGCCTGGGTATCACGAGCGGAGGCTGCAGAACAGCAAATATTGCTGCCTCCTCCTTCCTCTGGAAGCTTTGTCCGAGAGGGGCACCCACCTGTATGAGGTGTCTGTTGACCCCTACTGGGAAGTGTCTCCCACTCCTACTGGGAAGTGTCTCCCACCCCTACTGGGAGGTGTCTCCCAGTCAGGCTACACGTGGGTCAGGGACCCAGTTGAGGAGTCAGTCTTTCCCATCCTCAGAGCCTGAACAACATGCTGGGAGAACTGCTGCTGTCTTCAGATCTGTTCGACAGGGACGTTTAAGTCTGCAGAAGTTGTCTTCTCCCTTTTGTTCAGCTATGCCCTGCCCACAGAGGTGGAGTCCATAGAGGCAGTAGGCCTTGCTGAGCTGCGGTGGGCTCCACTCAGTTCGAGCTTCCCGGCCTCTTTGTTTGCCTACACAAGCCTCAGCAATGGCAGACTCCTCCCCTCGCCAGGCTGCAGCATTGCAGGTCAATCTCAGACTGCTGCATTAGCACTGAGCAAGGCTCTGTGGGCATGGGACCCGCCAAGCCATGCACAGGTAGGAATCTCCTGGTCTGCTGGTTGCTAAGACAGTTGAAAAGCACAGTATTTGGATGGGAGTGTCCTGTTTTTCCAGGTACTGTCTGTCATGGCTTCCCTTGGCTAAGAAAGGGAAATGCCCTGACCCCTTGCACTTCCCAGGTGAGACACACCCTGCCCTGCGTCAGCTTGCCCTCCATGGGCTGCACCCACTGTCCAACCAGTCCCAATGAGATGAAACAGGTACCTCAGTTGGAAATGCAGAAATCACTCATCTTCTGTGTAGATCTCACTGGGAGCTGCAGACCAGAGCTCTTCCTATTCGGCCATCTTGGATGCAACCAAAACCTTAACCAGTATTTTATATTCAGTAAAATGCAAACGCCTTGTCAGTTCTATGAGTTGTTACAAACACTTTTGTCTAAATATCACCAAAGTCAAGATATAGACTAATTCCAATATCCCCTTAAATCTTTTGTTCTTTTAGTCAAACCATTTCCCCACTGATCTATTCCAGACTATCATTTCAATAATATCATGGAGTAGTCTTTTGAGTCTTACTTCATTCCCTTAGCATTTAGATTTATCTGTATTGTGGTGTGTGTCAGTAACACATTTTTTTTATTGCTGAGTAATATTAAATAGATGTATTACTGTTTGATTATCAATTCACCAATTGAACAGCATTTTGATTGCTTTCAAACTGGGGTGATTATGAATAAAGATGATATAAATATTTGTTTACAGTTTTCTGTATGAACGTAGTTTTTATTTCTTTTCAGAAAATACCTAAGAGTGGGATTGTATTTAGATTTAAGAAAAACACCAATCTGCATTTCAAGAATGGTTGTATCATGTTATTTTCCAACCAGCAACAAATGAGTATTTCAGTTGTTCTCCATCTTTGCTGTCACATTTATTGTCCATTTTTATCTTTTAAAAATTTTAGTCATTTTCATAGGTGTGTAGCTGTATTTCAATGGAACTGTGTGAGTGTGTATGTGTATATGTGCTAATTGGGAAATAATTCACATACTATAACATTCAATAACATTCATTCTTTTAAAGTGTACAAATTCAGTGGTTTTTAGTATATTCACAAAATTGTGCAACCATCACCAATATCTAGTTTCAGAATATTTTTTAATCACTCAAATAAAACCCCAAATTAATTAATGATCACTCATTGTCCCCTCCTCCTTCAAGCTCCAGTCAAAAACTAATATACTTGTATCTTTATGGATTTGTCTATTCTGGACATTACATGTAAGAAGAAATGTATGATATGTGGTCTTTTTTGTGTGACTTGTTTTACTTAGCATATTTTTTTCAAGGTTTACATACTTTGTAGCATGTATTAGTACTTGATTCCTTTTTATAGCTAGATAATTTCCCATTGTTTAGATATATTACATTGTCTTTATATAATACATTCATCAACTGAGAGATTTTAATAGTTTCCACTTTTTGGTTATTATCAATAATGCTGTTATGAATATCATGCATATTTTTATGTTGATGTATACTTTCAGTTATCTTTGGTGTATACATAGGAGTAGAATTGTCAGGTCGTATGGCAACTCTAAGTATAAATTCTTGAGGAACAAACTGTGTTCTAAAGTGGCTGTACCATTTGAAGTTTCTATAAGGGTGTTTGAGAGCCCTGATTTTTCCATATCTTTTGCAAATATTTATTATCTTCTGACTTCTTGAAATTAGAACCATCCAGGTATATAGTGGTACCTTGTGACTTTAACCTTCAATGTCCTTATGATTAATGATACTGAACATCTTTTCATATGCTTATTGGCTATTTCTATTAATATATCTTCTTTAGAGTAATGTTCATTCAAACCCTTTTTGTATTCTCATTGGAATATTTATCATTTTATTATTGAGGAGTAGAAGTATTTATACACTATTAATAAAAGTCTTTTATCAGATGTGTGATTGGAATTTTTTTTTCATTCTATGGGTTAACATTTTGCTTTCTTGATAGTATACTTTAAAGGACAAATTTTATTAAGTCCAATTTATGTTTTTGTTGTTGTTCTGCTTTTTGTTTTATATCTACGAAATCATTGCCTAATTAAGGTCACAAATATTTAGACCTATTTTTTTCTTATACAAACTTTATAGATTTACATGTTACCTTTATGTCTTTAATTTGTTTTGAGATTTTTTTCTCTTAACATATGCTGTGAGATATAGGTCTAAATTGATTATTTTGCATGTGACTATCTAGTTGGCACAGGACCTTTTACTGAGAAGTCTGTACTTCCCCTTGAATAGTTTTCCCACCATTGTTAAAGTCAATTGATGATAAATATAACGGTGTATTTATGAAATATCAATTGCATTCTGTTGATTTATATGCTTATCCACATGACAACACCACAAACTTTTGTTTATGGTAGATTTGTATTAAGGTTTAAAATCAGGATGTATGATGTCTTCAACTTTGTTCTTTTTCAAGTTTGTTTTGCCAGGCATGATGGCTCACGTCTGTAATTCCAGCACTTTGGGAGGCTGAAGCAGGTGGATCACTTGAGGTCAGGAGTTCGAGACCAGCCTGGCCAACAGGGTGAAACCCTATCTCTACTAAAAATACAAAAATTAGCTGGGCATGGTGGCGGATGCCTGTAATACCAGCTACTCAGGAGGCTGAAGCAGGAGAATCACTTGAAACCAGGAGGTGGAGGTTGCAGTGAGCCAAGATCGTGCCACTGCACTCCAACCTGGGTGACAGAGTGAGACATCATCACAAAAAAAAAAGAAAAAGAAAAAGAAAAAAAGTTGTTTTGACTTTACAGTGGCCCCAGCAATTCTACGTGAATTTTAAGAACAGTTTGTCAATTTCAGAATAAAAGGAAGCTGGGGTTTTGATATGGTTTGTGTTGAATCTCTGAAAAAAATATGGGGTATATTGCCATCTTAAGATTAATAAGTCTTTCAGTTTACACACACAATATGTCTTTCCATTTATTTAAGTCATTAATTTCTTTTGACAATGTTGTATAGCTTTCAGTGTACAAATCTTGCATTTCTTTTTTCTCAGATTATTCAAAAGAATTTTCCTGCTTTTGATGCTGTTATAAATGGATCTGTTTTCTGAATTTCATTTTTGGATTGTTTATTGCTAGTGTGAGAAATACAATTGATTTTGGTATATTCACCTGGTATCTCTCAATCTTATTTAGTGTATTTATTATCTCAAAATTTTTTCCTGATGGATTCCTTAGAAATTAATATATATAAGATATCATCTGTAAATATAGACTTACTTTTTTCTATCTAATCAAATGCCTTTTTTGTTGTCGTTACCTAATTTCCCTGGCTAGAGCCTTCAATACAATGTTGAATAGGAGTAACAGGAGTGGACATAGATGTCTTGTTTTTGATTTTAGTGAGAAATCTTTTAGCCTTTCACCCTTAAATATGATGTTAGCTGTAAGTGTTTCAGAGATGCTCTTTGCCAGTTTTAAGAAGTTCCCTTCTATTTCTAGTTTCTTTAGCTTTAGTGTTTTTATCATAAAAGGTTTTTGAATTTTGTGAAATGCTTTTTTTCTGAATCAATTGAGATTGTTTTCCCTTTATTTTATTATTGTATACTACATTAGGTTATAATATTACATTAATTGATCTTCTCAGGTTGTGCCTCCTTGAATTCCATATTCCACATCTCTCTTAGTTATGTTATATGATTCTTTTACACAATGTATACATTGCTGAATTTGATTTGGTAATATTTTAGTGATTTTTTTTTGTGTTTTATGTTTGTTTGTTACATATATATTTACAAAAATATTGGTTTTAGTTTTTGTTGTTACTAATGTATTTGTATACTATTTTGTTATTAAGTAACAAAATAGTCAGATTTTGGTAATGTTCCTTCCTCTGCTATTTTATTGAAGAGTCTTAATGATTGGTGTTAATGCTTTTTATAATGTCTGAGATAATTCAATAATGAGGCTATCTTCTCTTAGGCTTTTCTTTCTGAGAAGGTTTTTAATTATTAATTCAATCTTCTTCTTTGTCAAAAATCTATTTATATATTTAGTTTTCTTGAGTTAGGTTCGTTTATTTGTGTCTTTCAAGATATCCATCTATTTCATCTAGGAATCTGTTTTGTTGACATAAAATTGTTTCCATATTCGTTACAATCTTTTTGTTTTATATCTAAAGTTAGGAGTAATATATTCTGCTTCTGGCTTTAGTAACAAGAGTTTTCTTTTTGTCTTTGTTTGCCGAGCTAAAGTTTTGTCAAGTTTGTTGATCTTTTCAAAGAACTATGTTTTGGCTTTGTTGATTTTTCTCTATTGTTTTTCTGTTATTTGTTTATTAATTTATGACTAAATCTTTATTATTTCCTTCGTTCTGCTTGCTTTATGTTTATTTTGCTTCTTTTTCGAATATCATTAGGTGGATGGTTAGATTACTCATTTGATATCTCCCTTTATTTTTTGAGACGGAGTCTCCTCTGTCACCCAGTCTGGAGTGTAGTGGCACAATCTTGGCTCGCTGCAACCCGCCTCCCAGGTTCAAGCAATTCTCCTGCCTCGGCCTCCCAAGTAGCTGGGATTACAGGCGCCTGCCACTATGCCCAGGTAATTCTTTTGTATTTTTAGTAGAGACAGCGTTTCACCATGTTGGTCAGACTGCTTTCGAACTCCTGACCTCGAGTTATCTGCCTCCTTTGGCCGCCCAAAGTGCTAGGATTACAGGTGTGAGTCACCGCGCCTTGCGGATCTCCCTTCATGTAAACATAGCCATTTAAAGCCATAAAATTTTCTCTCAGCACTGTTTTGGTGAATCCCACAAGCTTTGGTGAATAGTTGTTGAATAGTTCTTTTTCAGTTTCATTTATTTCCAAATATTTGCTAATTTCTCTTTTGAATTCTTCTTTGACATATGGTCAAAGCAGCGTGTATTTTTTAGTGGGATTTATAGTGTGTTTTACGTTTCCCATATTTGTTAAGTCCCCAAATTTCCAACTATTAATGATTTCTAATGTCATACAATTGTGGTTGAAGAGTATGCTTTGTATTATTTCACTTTTTAACTTTATTGAGACTTGTCTTATGGCCTAATTTATAGTCTATTCTGGTTAATATTCCACGTGCATTTGAGAAGAATGTGTAAATGTTATCCTAGTTGTTCATTCTTGTAATGCTTTTATCTTATTTTGGTGTTAAGGCAATCTGATAAGGGAGTTGTATCCAAAATACAGAAATAGGTATTTTTTCTGTATACCTCTTAAAATTCCACAATAAGAAAGCAGCACAGTGAAAACAATAGACAAGGATATTAAAAAAAAAACGCCTCACCAAAAAAAGATATACAGATGCCAAATATGCATATGGAAATACGCTAAAGATCATATGTCACTAGGGAATTGCAAACTAAAACAAGTGAGATATCACTACACACATATTACAATAGATAAAATCGAAAACTCTGACAACACCAAATGCTGGTGGAGATGTGGAACGATAGGAACTCTCAACCACGGCTGGTGTGGTAATATAAAATGATCTGGTTACTTTTGAATACAGTTGGTAATTTCTTACAAAGCTGAACATAAATCTTACTATCACATCCATCAATCATGTAAACAGGTATATGCCAGATTGAATTGAAAATGTCTGTCTACATAAGTCTGCACATAAATATTTATAGCAGCTTTATTCATAAGTGCCAAAAGCTGGAAGCAACCAACATGTGCTCTTAAGAGTCAATGGATGAACAAACTGGTTTATCATACAGTGGAATATTATATAGTAATAAAAAGAAATAAGGCATCAAGCCTTGAAAAGACATGTAGGAAATATAAAGGCATATTGCTGTGTGGAAAAAAGTTACACACTGTGTATCCTGAAGGGACTACATACTGTGTTTCCAAATATATGATATTCTGGTAAAGGCAATGCTATGGAGATAGTAAAATAATCAGTGGATACCAGGAGTGGGTTAAAGGAGAGTAGGGCTGCAACAGGTGAAGCACATGGGATTTTTAGAACAGGGAAACTGTTCTGCATGGCACTCGGACACAAGACACTATATATTTGTCAAAATTCACAGAGCTGTGCAATACAAAGGATGGCCTTTATGTAAACTATGGACTTTATTTAATACTAATGTATCTTTATTGATTCACTAGGGGTAGCAAATATAACACACATGTGCAAGATATTGCACACATATGCAAGATAATAGGGAAACTGGTGGGGGATAAGAGGCATATCTGAACTGTATACCATCTGCTTAATTTTTCTATACATCTAAACTATTCTCAAATAAATTTAATAATTTAAAAAAATAATGTATCAATGTAGGAGTATTTTTGGATTCTATATATTGTTTCATTGATTTGTATAATTATGCCTTCAGCAATATCAGCCTGTCTTGATTAGTGTAGCTTTAGAGTAATCTTGAAATAAACTAGTGTGAATTCCTAAGTTTTCTTCTTTTTAAAAAATTATTCTGGCTACTCTATATTTTTGACATTTTGAGAGAAGTTTTAGATTCAACTGTCAATTTCTTCATAAAAAGTGCCTGTGCAGTATTTGAGAGTTTGAATTTTAATGAATTTTAACTTTAATAAAGATCTGAATCAATCACTGGAAAACCTAATAAATAGTAGAGGTAAGCCTCAGAAATTTAGCATATGTATATTTCTATTTGCTTGATGGTTACAGTAAATACCTTTATAATGGATGGACTGCTGTAGCCATTTAATCATTGTGCAACTATGTATATTCAGATTTGAAATAATGTGTTCTTGAATCCCTTTCAAAAGCAATTGCTGCTAGCTACAATTTGTTATTATAATAAAAATTTAGAATTATTAAAAATAAAACTTTAACATTGCAAAAAAAATTAAACAATTTTTTAAACTGGTGATACCATTTTGCAATTCATCAAAAACCTATAAGAGTTCTTGTTGCTACAGACCCTCATCAGGTTTTGCTGTTGTTGGTCTTTTGCTTTTTTGCCCTTCTCCAGAAGTTTTAAGAATGGGAAAGTGTTGATGGAAGAATGAGGAGGAAGGGCTAAGAGTGGAAAAGTATACTGGGTACTGAGTTAAGGTGGAGAAAAATATCTTCAGGATTTCCTCTCCCTCAACCTCCTGCCACCACCAAAAGAGTGTATCTGCAGACATTCCTCTGCCAAAGATCTCCAATAAAGAGCCCTAGGAAAGAAGGTGCCTGGCCTAGGAATGCAAATACGTGAAGAACATGACTGACCAGGGCCTTCTGAGTCCTTGACTGTGACTTCCCTCAGAGATTGCAATGCAATGGTTGTGCACCGAGTCTGGTGTCAGAAAGGCATTTTCCGCTACGAGGCTTGCCATATAAAGCCTTTGTAATTGCCTATGTTTAGGCCTGAAAAATCAGATAGGTTTTAATCAGGGGCTGGACGACTCCTGTAATGATATCTCACTGCTGTATTAATTTGCATTTCTCTCATGGTTAATGATATTGAGTATGTTTTCATGTCTTCACTAGTCATTTCTTCCTTTACAAAGTCTCTTCAAAGACCCTGCCCATTTTTAATTGAATGTCTATTTAAAATTTATTATTGATTTGTGGATGTTCTTTGTATATGACAGATATAAGTTCTTGTTAAATATATGAACTGTGAATGCTTACTATACAGTTTATGCTTCCCTTTTCATTTTCTTAATGGTATCTTTATTATCAGGATTTGAAATTTTGATAAAATGTTATCTCTGAATTCTACTATAAAATAGTTACCTGTTTTATATTTATAGTGCATCTTATATAAACAATAAATAGCTGTGCTTGCTTTTTTATCTAATTTGACAATATCTATTGTTTCATAAGTGTGTTAATTCCATTTAATTGTAATCTAATTGCAGTCAAATTCAAGTCTACCATTTGAGAGTTGCTTTCTATGTACCTCATGTAATTTTTGTTCTTTTTTTTCCCCTTTCCCTTTTCACATTTTGGTTAATTTAGTAGTTTTAAAATACCTAGTTTTATCTCATTTATTGGCTTTTTACGTATATATCTTTCTTTAGTGATTTCTCTAGTGATTGCAATTTATATTATTAATTTCACACAATTTTCCTCAAATTATTATTGCACAATTTAACTTAAAGTAATAATATAGCATGAATCTATTTTTACCTTTTTCCTACTTTTGTTGCTTATACTTTTGCTTACTTTACAAAGTCTTAAATACATTGTGCCTATTTTTGTTTTAAACTTTTAGTTATCTTTTAAAGAAATCAGGAAAATAATAAAATAGTTTTTAAAAAATATTTACTCACATACTTACCATTTCCAGGGAATTTTTTTTCTCTCTAGTAGTTTTGAGTCCCTTTTAGTGTCATCTTTTTTTAGCTTGAAAAATATTATTCAGCAATTCTTATAGTCCAGAAATACTAGTGTGAAATTCTCTAAGTTTGTATATCTTTATAAATGCTTTTACTTTGTCTTTATTTCCAACGAATTATTTCACCTAATAATAAATCATAATTTGACATATTTTTCTTTCAGTACTTTAAGGATGCTATTCCACTGTGTTCTTCTCTTAAGCATTAAAATCCTGCACTCCTCACTTTTCAAATTCTGAAAAAACTTTCTTCTGATAACCTGTCAAGGTTTAAGGTTTTACAAAAAAGTTAGACTGATTAAAAAAAAAAAAAGCCTAAACTTGGCCTTATGAACAGCAAATACTGTATTTCTATTTAGTGTTTTCATATTAATTTCCATGAATAAAACTTCTAGTACCTATAGCACTATGCTTGGTTTAGTAATAATGAAGCTATTTCCTAAAATATTTTGTTACCTATCTCAATAATATAATTTTATTTTTTACTGTGATCCTCAGTATTGAACAACCATAATCTTTAGTTATTATTAGCTACTGAAGAGCAGTTACATTTTTTTAAGTATAATACTTCTCAATTATCAATAGAATGATAATTAAATATGTCCATTTTGGAAAATTTTATAATTAATTAGTGCAACATCCTGAAGTGATTTACCGTGTTCTTAAGAAAGCACGTTTTTGCATCATTATCATGCAATAGTGTAATATTATATTATTAGTATGATACATATTACTTTTAGGTATCTTAGTATTGCTTGAGGCAAAAGCAATTGATTTTAAAAGCAATAAAAATTAATAAACATCTTATATTTTTTAACATGTTAATAATAATGATACTGAGTTCAATTAAATTTAATGCTACTCCTTTGAATACTGAAATTTTTTCTTTGTTTTGTTGTCTGCCATCTTGAGTAATTTCTATGAAAGTAATATGTTGGAGCATAATATTATTTGTTCTTATACAATTTTGAAAGAAACACGCCCGTGATTCTGTGCACCGTTGAAGATAATATTTTAAATGTTGTTTGCTCTCAGAAGATATCTGATTGAAGATTTACGTTAGCTTAATAATTGATAATCCTGCGTGTGTCAGTTTTCCCAGGATATATGAACCTTATTTTTATTCTTAATTTCAAAAAATATGGCATACTTCTTTTATACTGGACTCTTCAGAATTCCCTAAAAATATCCTTTTATTTCCATTTTGTGAGATATGTCCTATCACTACACCTGCTTGGAATGACTGCAATCCACTTGCTACTGATGAACACCAATGTATCTTTCGAGGCCTAAGCATCTCTGAAGCAGAGTTGACCAGTCTCTTACTTTTTGCCACTGAAGCAATTGACAGATGTTTCTGCTTTTTAAAATATAAAGCATATATGTAAAACAACTTAATTGCTAGGTTCCAGAGAGGTGTTCAGTATCTAGCCATGACTTTGCCATCTTTGTGTGTCTCTGTGTATCCAATTTCCTTACTGAAAATAAAAGTTAACTTATCTGGCTATTTAGAGAGCTGATGTGAGATTATTTTACCTAATATATACAAAGCATTTAAAACAGTAGGAACTCAACAAGCCCATGGTAATTGTTATTGCAATGTTTCAGAGACACACTAGGTGTCTCCATTTTCTAATACAGATTTTTCAAAGTGTAATTAATCAGACTTTAACATTTACTTCAATGACAACTATAAGTCAGAAAAAGTTGGTCTAAAGTTAATTAAATGGCATTTGATTATAACTGTAGTGCTAATACAAAGCATTTAGTTTTCATGAGTTATAGCTGAATTCTTAAGTATAAATTATTTCAAACACACAGTGCTTAAATTGGAACTTGTAATCACTAATCACTTTGTCATGATTTCTGAATATGTCTTACAATTGATTCAAGGAATAAGGGAAAATAATGCTAATGCATATACTTAAATAGGTTTAGTAAACAATTATCATAGAAATTTAATTGCAATTTCACATTTTACTTATAAAATATTTCAAAATGAAAGATCTTTTTAAGTAATTCTGTTTCTTGGGCATTGCCATAATTATAATGATCAAGGAAATAACTGACTGAAGAAACTGTCTTTAGGCTACGTGCTCCTGCAAAGTTAAAAAGAAACTATGATACTCGTTGAATAGTAAGAAGTAAAAAGACAGAACAAACTTTTTCTCTAGTGAAAATTCCTGAAAAATTATTTTGAAAATATATTTTAATAGATTGTGAATTATTTGGAAACTGCCTCCATGCATTATGGTCAATAACATTTATTAAGAAAATGGTGAGAAATAAGATTCTTATTAACAGAGGATTAAGGATAAAATCCTTTCATTGGATTTCAATCTATTAACAACTTAAAATGTACTAGGCATGTTAATAAACAGTATAATAAAGAAAATAAAAATAATTACTTCAATCCACATATAAATACCAATCTGATTTATAAAGTTGATTAATGCTGCTTGGAAAGTAATAGGAATTTGTTTCAAGTGAAGCAAAGGGTCTACTGTGTGTTAGCATCTTCATATGAGGATTTAGACTGAGTCTTATATACTTCATTTAAAAAGCAATATTCTAAGCGATGCAAAACCACACAACCTTCTCATTTAAAAAAAACCCAAGGAGTTATCAAAACTAATTATGATGATCTGCTAGTATTAGGTTCAGGATGAAAAGCAATGATGCAAAAGGGAAAGCTCAATTACAGGTGGAATTTTCTCCTCCAAATAGGGACCTTCATTGGCAAACATTTCTTTGGAGTAAAATGGCAGCCAGTGTTGACTGGGTAATACAACATCACAGTGCAGCAGACAGCTACAGCAATGTTCTGCTTGAATAGATTATTTTAGACTGCTTCTTTCATCTCAAGTGAACATGATTAACACGATGAAAGACAGCACTAAAAATTGTTCAAAGGGCTTTAAAAGTCAATAGTGAAAACAAATTAACTGATTATATAAAGCAGCTAATTTCTGCCATCATAAGAACCACTCTCCTCTCTTAAGTGGTGTCTATTGAATTATCAGGCATATATTTGAGGATTATCTTTGTAAGTAGATTAGAATAAATCATTTATTAAACTTAAACTTGTATAGGAAAAATTATTATTAATAATCTCCTTGTTGATTTTTTTTCAGGTTTATTTTCATTGTAGTTTCATAAGCAGAAACATATGTAATAAAGGGAAATTTTAAACTAAAAATATATTTTTCATTTTCTCAAGTGGAATTTCTAAAGTCACTAAAACATAATCAAAGGCCTTGTAAAGACTTGTGCCTATTTAAAAATAACTAATGAATGCCCTTAAGTCCAAACATTGGTTTTAGTTGTTCACTAGGAAAATACCTTATTTTCATTCTGCTAAGGTGATTCTATCTCAGAGTTCTGGATAAATTACCATTTCTCCAAATGATTGTACAGAATTTTTACTGCATTCTTCCTTATGTATTTTTAAAAGTGATAGGGCCAAGCTACGTATATATATATAAATAAATATAATCAAAATTGTCCTACTGAACCTATCAGAAATTTTGTACTATATGTGTGACTTAGTAATATATTGACTCAATTTTAGTAATGTTATATTATCTCTAGTATTAATACTTTCACTATTATTTGACATTTTATATCTTTGTACTTTGACCCTCTGTAGCAGAATGTAGGTTAGCTCACTCAACACAGGTAGAAGATAATGTAAGTGTCCTGCCAATGTGTTCTTGGATCCATTTACCATTTTCATGGTGCGCTTTCATTCCTGATAGCCAACACATGCATATTGCATTTCCAAGGGCTTCCTGCAGTTTTCCAGAGCTCAGATATGGACTACCAGAATTGATTAAGGAACTACTCCTCCCAGGAATCTGCCCTGATCCAATGACCATGGGTGTATTTCTGTTGCTCCAAACAAGGCAATGATGTGACCTTGCCCATGACTCTAAAGCTCCATCATGAGACTGAATCAAGTGTCACCTGGTACCTGGTACCAGCCTTGATGATGCACCTTTTCTTTCTTTTTTTTTTGGTCTTTTCCCACTATTTCTGCTAGATCTTCCTAAAAACAAGTCACTTTCAAAATAAATCTCAGGTTCTGGTTCTGTGGAACCCAATATAAAACAATACTCAATGCCAAATTCCTTCTCTCTCTCTCTCTCTCTCTCTGTGTCTCTCTCTCTCTCTCTCTTTTTTAATTCGTAAAAGCTAAACACTCAATTTCCTCAATTTTATAGCTAGAAACTTTCAGTATGCTGGTCCTGATTTTATTGGGCCACTGATACAAGAAAAGCAATAACCTAACTATGGTTCTTGTTATGTGAGACAAACTGTTATGTGTGGGTTTTCAGCCAGGTAATTTAATACTTCCAAAGAGTTAACGGCTTTTGGAAGAAAAAACATATTTTCTATCTCTTTTTGTCTCTTTATTGCTCTCTATAATGTAAAAAATAGTATTGCGTATTGACAGACTATTATATGCAATTATTATATATGGTATGTTCATACATAAAATGCACTTCACATATTATAGGATGTTATTTATTTATTTATATATTAATTATTTCACATATTAATAGCTCTGCCTCTTCTTACCAAAACATAAGCTCAATGAGGGCAAGAAAATAGTTCTTTTTAATTTTGTCTCTCTTGCTTACAGAAATGTGTGATGCAGTATGGTGGCGGGCGCCTGTAGTCCCAGCTACTCAGGAGGCTGAGGCAGGAGAATGGCGTGAACCCGGGAGGCGGAGCTTGCAGTGAGCTGAGATCCGGCCACTGCACTCCAGCCTGGGCGACAGAGCCAGACTCCATCTCAAAAAAAAAAAAAAAAAAAAAAAAAAAAAAAAAAAATTCACTAAAAGCTTCCTTACTTCATTAAAAAATATATATGCATAAAATTATGTAAATGTATACTACTTTTAGAACTTTTGAGAAAACATTGCATATATGGTTTTGCTCCTGAAAGAAAATTTATAAAATATATTGATAGCTTATTATGTCAAACATTCTACCTAAATATATTTTATGAATAAGAATATCTGCTGTATAGTTAGGGTCAGTAAATAGATGGATGAATAAATTCAAGAATAAATAAAAATTAGTAATTTTTGACTGCAGTTCCCAAAAAGAATTAATTCTGAGTTCATGAAAAGCACATATGTTATATATTTTTTCAAGTTGCTGAATATTTAGCACTGGGTCTTAGGTAACCGACAGATCTTTAGAATGAACGGAAGAGGCCAAGGTACATCTTACCCAATCACCACAATAATGAGACATACTGTCTTTCTTTAATTAAATGAAAATAACTTTGAAGTATTTTAATCATAATCTCAACTAACTTTTTAATTTCAATATATTGATACTTATTGCGGGATCTGGCCAACAGCCTGCAATGCAACGGGGCTCTTTCTTTGTTTCCAGGCGGATTAGCAGGTCAAGAAATAATAGACACACACAAGATAGTGAAAGCTGGGGTCTAGGGGGGTCGACGCCTTCTGGCCACCAATGCACTGGATACACCAGCATTTATTATTAAGTTTGGTGAGGGTGGGGGTAGGTTAGTGAGGGATTTATGGTCGTTTGATTATGAGGTGAGATGAAGTAATTCTTTAACATAACATCAGTATGCAGAAGTACATTATACAGAGATAAGAATTTACAATATAGTATGTGCATCAGCAATTTCTAACAGAGCCTTAAAACAGAAACACAGTCTTTCCATAACCTATGATTTGCAAGATATTACTCAGCAGAAACAGTTGCAAAGCTGGTTGCAAACAATCAATAGAAACAGGACGCGAAGCTAGACAACTGGTTAGACCAGAAATTATCAGAAGGGAGTATGCCTTAACCCTAAAGAGCCTAAAGAGGCCTAGAAGAGCTGTGGCAAGAGAAGGGTGTTTATAGCCCTATCTTATCCATATGAACAGGTGCTCCTCATGCATCCGTTTATAGGTTCTCCACAAGGATTGCATTCCATTCCCAGAGCCATGAACATCTGCTTTTCTGGGATAGGAATCCTGGTGATGTGAAACCTCCCTGACTGCACGTCCATTCATAGGCTCTCGGCAGGGGAAAGCACATCATGTGCTGTTTGCTCATTCTGGCAGTCCCAACCTGGCATTGTCTTTACACAATCCTGCATGCAACTTTGTATTTACAGCAATCAGGAGCATTTCATCTTTTATTCCATAGCAATAGTTTCAGGGTGTCTCCCTACAGATACTTAATTGCTCTTTTGAGTATTTTATCAAATGAATTATTCCCACCAGAAACTCATCCTTGAGGGAACTCATTCATGATTTGCTGAATATTCTCTGACCTAACCCCTGGCTAAATTATTGGTGATTTTTTTTTGGGAAAAACAAATCCTTCAATTGATATTTGAGTTATATAAAATGTAATATATATGTATAATAACATACATGATGAAGTTAGAAGAGTTAATTTTTTGTTTTAAATCTGAAAATTGCTTTTTAAGTTCCCTTGGGGAGAAAAGAGTTGTCAGTTTAATTACCTTTTCTCATTCATAAAGTAGATCTGTGAATTTAGACAATCTTTATTGCAGTGCAAGTGAGCTTCATATTTATGGCAGCTTCCAGAATGAAGCAAAATTAGTTTTGAGAGAGAACTTAAAGGTCATGTAGTCCAAACAGATAAGGAAAACATTCTGTGAGGTTTGTGACTAATCAACCACCATATGGTTAAGGGTAGATACAGTATTTGAATATAAAGGAATAAGGAAGTGGGAATAGTCAGAGAAAAGCTGTCAGACCACAAATTACAAAGGAGTCAAGAGGCAAAGTTGATTTTTCAGAAGAATGAAGAGTTAGTTTTTAGATATGTTGAATTTAAAATGGATATGCCCAGCAGGCAATTAGAGATCCAGGACTGAAATTTAAAGTAGAGAGATTACAGCTAGAGATGGGATTTTAGGATCGGTCTCAGAGAGTTGATTGTTAGGCACTAGACTCTATGAACTCTCTTGGGAAGGTTAAGACTGAAGACTAAAATTCACAGTAAGCATATATAAGAGTGAAAGAAAGGAAAGCTATAAAGTGACTTCAGGGGACTTTCTCTCACTTGTCCCACTCTCGCCTATGTATTCAATCACTCCTTCTATTACGACTCATTTCTAACGCCTTTTAAGATTATTAAGGATCTGTCATCTTAAACATAGAAATAAAGGATGCCTCATATCTACTCCCCCAAAACATGCATAAGCCTATCTCTACCTACTGTTTCATAGCCACCTTTCTTGAAAGATTACATATTATTCACTGTCTTCATTTATTTTTTTTTTAACTTATACTATCTAGCTTTAGCTCTCTCTCTTCTCCTTGAACTCTTTGGTAAGGTTACCAATCAATGGCTCCTTATATTAATTACAGTGAACAAACTACAGTGCTTTTGCTTTACTTCTTTTAAAGAAGTGATTACGTTAACCACTTTCTCCTTCAATGGTCCCTTTCCTAGGAATTTCAGGCATTCTTTCAACCTCTTTGATAAAATTTTGTATCATCATTTCATTGTTTTATTTTTCTTTTATTTGTGTTAGTATTTCTTGGAATTCTGCAAATTGTATCTAAAACCTAACTGAGGAATGATACCAGGATAGTTTCACTCACAACTGTGTCTTTATATGTTAATATTACTGCTATACAGTTAAATATATATACACACACACACACACACACACATAGTTGCCACCTGTGTTTTTTATAGCTAGCTAGCTAGATAGATAGATGCCACCTGTGTTTAATTAACCACAGGTTATATCTCTATTTTTCCAGCTATATTACATTGTGCAAATTTTAGTTCCCAACAATGTAAAACCCTACGGATTGCACTGAGCTGACGTGGCACCTCCAAGCATGGCTTATTTAATTCCACATGTAAGTCACTTGGCACTACAGACTATAGACTCAACATGCTTAAAACTAACCTGAGCACTAACCCTCTTATCTGAGCCTACTTTCTCTGTGGAATGCAGATCTCTATGTGCAGACACAAATGCTGTGTGTAATTCCTTTGCCTATTTCATTATAAAGTGATTAGAATTTCTATGTTCACAGAATAAGGGAAAGTCCTTATTAATTTTAAATAAGGCTTACATTACGGATGCTTTAGCACAAGGTGACATATTAAAGGCAAGTGCTATTTTCCAAAACAAGTCGTGAGCATTTTGATACAAAAAGAATGATTTGGAAAGTGTAGAGAACAAATGACCAGTGAAAATTTAGAATGCATTCTTTTTTATTTGCCTATGTGAGGTTGAGGGAAGAAACATATATGTAAATGTATCAGGTTCATTATTATGTACAAATCCAATATTGATATTTTTCTCTTTCACTGTAATAAAAACAAAAGGGATGATGTTTCACAGTTGAGAAACAATTGTATTTTCATACATGTCTATTTCTCTCACTAGCCGATAACGTCCCAGAGAGGTTTTCAAGGGTTTGAGTACTCAATAGATTTCTAACAAGTAAGAAAAAAACAGGAATTAAAACATTATGGATAGAAACAGAAAAAAATTTCCAGAATAGGAGTCAACAATTCAAATAAAGCAGAGAAGACTATTAAGAAGTAATCAATGACCTTTGATAGAGAGGCTTAAAGAACAGGACAGGAATTAGATTAGAATAAATGAAAAGATGAATAGTTATAAAATTATCCTAAATAGATGGTATGATTAGGATAGGTGTGATGTTTAGTCACGATATGCTAAATGATGTTGGTTATTTTTTTACAAACACTTTCCATGACTTGTTATCAAAAAAACAGAATTCCTTCTTATGGTTTGCATGAGTTCTGTTACCCACAGTTACTCAGGGATCAGAGTGACATAGGCTTTACCCATTTTATTACTGCAATATACATTACATTTTTGCATTGGAACATTGGAACATAGTATTTGCAGCAGAAAAAGGTGGCTGAAGAGCCACATTTGATGCTTTTTCTGCATCAATTTGGAAGGGTTTAGACTCCAGGACACTTGTTGGAACTAGTCAAGTGTCTCTGCCTAATCAAGTGGTGATCTGAGAAATTTAAAAAAATAAAAATAAAAACTATTTGGTGAGCGCTACTGATTGTCATAGCTACCCAGTTGCATAGAAATTTGGCAGAGTTAAATTTGCTTTTACCTACTCACAATATATGGTAAAT